>NC_089856.1:44031705-44165210 GCF_036373705.1 Amia ocellicauda
CTTTAACAAATTACCTTCCACTCATTTGTTGACCCCAACGTATATGCTAAATACCAGACTGTACTATAATACACAATACAGTACTGCTACACACTGTATTGTACTATAATATGTTGTACTGTAATTTGATACACTATATTGTATTATAATGTACTGTATTGTACTGTACTACACTATAACCTCAAAACTACAGTGCCAGTCGTATTAATACACACAAGCCCGAGGCCATAATTTCTCAGGGAATGTGTGCGTGTGTTTATATTATTACTGTGTATTTTGTGTGTGTCTTTGTCTTGGTATGTTTGTGTGTGTGTGTCTGTGTTTGTGTTATTACTATGCATTTTATGTGTGTCTGTGTCTCGGTATGTTTGTGTGTGTGTGTGTGTGTGTGTGTGTGTCCTTCTCTCCATCCCTGAGACAATCCACTATCCAATCGAATCACTTACACTTCACTTGACTGCAGTGTTGACAGATCGGATGTCTTCTCTCCAAATGTCAAGGTTTTTAGTCCTTGGCTATTTCTAGATATAAACAACAGTTTTTCCCCCAGGTAAATAATAAATAATTAATAATACAAAATATTTTATATAAAGTATACCTCCTTATTATGTCACCACTACCCCACGGTCTGTCCTTCGGTGTGTGTGTATGGCACAGAGACACTCAGACCCCCACTTCACCGGCGCACAGCGAGCGCAGTGCCGAGGACAGGGCTTAGGCCGAATTACTGTTGCATCCCAGGCACTTTCGCTGTGTAATCAGTTGCAGAAGGCCAGCTGGAGCCGGAGCCGGAGTGGAGGATAAGCTCGACTTCTTAGGGAATGGAAAGAGGTATTGTATATCAAGCAACACTGTTATGTCATCATATTGTAAAATAAAGACACTGACAATAATTTGTTTTGCATCTTTACAGTTTAGTGTCAATACAGACTGCGCTGGTTAGAATGAAGGAAGGGAATTAAAAGTTTAAAGTCCATTACTGTGTTTGTACCACAGTGCACCACACTACACTTTACTATGATCTTAGTATGCTATACCACACTACACTTTACCATATTTGTAGCGTGATACAGCACCCTGTTCACTGTTATTATCAAAGTACCCCATACTACACTTTACTGTGAGGAGAGCAACCAGACTTATTCCAGGTCTGAAGGGAATGTCCTACTGAGAGACTGAGGAACTGAACCTTTTCACCCTGGAACAGAGGAGACAGAGGAGAGGGGACTTGATTCAAGTCTTCAAAATCATGAAAGGCATCGACCACATCAAACCAGAGGAGCTTTTCCAGATCAGCAGGGACACACGTACCCGGGGACACAAATGGAAACTGGGCTTCAAGGCATTCAAGACAGAAAACAGGAGACACTTCTTCACACAGAGAGGCATCACAATCTGAACAAACTCCCCAACGATGTGGCTGAAGAGACAATTTGGGAACATTCAAAAACAGACTGGATAGGATCCTTGGATCACTTAGTTATTAATGGACACCAAACGAGCACGATGGGTCGAATGGCCTCTTCTCGTATGTGAACTTTCTTATGTTCTTACCTACCATGATACAGAATACTACATTTACTGTAATTTTACAACAGTATCACAACTAGAACTCCAATGGTACACACAAACCCAAAGCCATTATTGCTCAGGGAATCTTTGTGTGTTATTATTTTTCTGTGTCTCCTGTGGGCGGAGTTAATGATTGATTGACTGAATGCAGTACTACTACTACCACCAATAATAATAATAATCTGAAATATAATGTCTATTCAGACCCTTTACTATTGGTAGTCTTAGTATTAGTGGTAAATAATAACAATAATTCAATTTATTAAACCAAATTAAACAGTAAACTGCAGCAGGACAGGATTTGGGCAATCAAGATTTACTCATCACCTGTTTGTAAAGTGTATTACAGAGAACAAAGACATGTAAAGCCTAATTCGGTGCGTTGTTAAACTTCACATCTTTATAAAAGGCATAAATACATACTGCAAGATATTATTTGAAATACATTTTGACATCCACTATAACAGGACTCACTTCCTGTATCCCGTATCTGTAAGATGAACCTCAGAGAGCAGGGGTTAATCTAGTAGCTCTTCAATGGACTCTTTCCACAGCAGTGATGTTCTTCTGGGATGGGGTGACAACAATAATCTTAACGACGTCTAATGCCTTGCATACTTGTAACACTATTTCCTTTGATCTGTATTCTGCTATTTATTATTCACTAATATCCATGCTTTATATGAGTATTTTTTAGTAGATTCCCCACATTGTCTAAAAAATTACAATGATAAAGTAACAAACTACCTTTTTGTGGATTGCTACTTCAAATCTTGACCCAACCCTTTGTTATTTACAGTGTGCATTCCTGCTACCTGCATAGACTCCTGTGCATTCATCAACATTGAAATTCATGTTCCAGATGTCTATCCTGTCCCGAATAGTTTCCTGGGTCTCTTGAGCTGTTACTATACACCTCGTATCATAACTCTCTTTCCGACACATGGACCAGCTCTCGATACACACACATCCCTCTCCTTGGATTTGGTTTGAGAATTAATATTTTGTACAGAACAAAACTATCAAAATAGAGATATATCACAACATGAGCTTTATTGGTGTTTAATTCCAATGTTGTTATTCAAAGACATCTAACAAGTTTGTTAAACGCTTTAAAAAAGATGACAAAGGGGTCATATTGGAGTTTCTAGAAGTCACAGTCCTCTGGCCCACGCAGCAGAGGCCTAGGGGCCGAGGTAAGATTATACCGAACCAAGTGAGCAACTGGTGGCTTGCACTGAAGACTGCCAACCTGCCCACCAGCTGAAAACTGACAGGTTAATCATGTCTGGGAGAGAACATCCCCACCACCCCAACACGCACACGCACACACATTTCTACCATGCCAAAATCACGAGGTTTATTTGCCAGCGAGCAGCCATGCATTCCAGAGAAAAACAAACACGCTAATCAAGATCAATGAAGGGAATGGGTGTTGGGATTAGGAGCCATGAAAAACGTGGATACCCAGAGCATAATCTGCGTTGCTTTTTATAAATTAGTTCCCCGAACAGTAATAAAAACAAAAGAGGAGAGTCGGGCCAGCGAGATTAGCTGCATCGCAGTCCTCTGAAAACAAAGGCTCCGGGAGATTACCTGTGTGAGCCCTTTGTCCGCAGATGTTAGAGCCTCGGTGATAAAGAGGATTGAGGCCGCTGACTGGGCCGGCCAGATAGGGAGAGTGGTCTGCAGGTGTTTACAGCGAGTGCGGCCGCATCCTTCTAGGCTGGAATCAGATGTCGCCCATTGTTTCTGAGAGATTCGGGGTTTATAGCACTTAAAACTCGCTTAACCTTGGTAACCAAGACAACTCAGCCCGTGTTACTTTAGCGCTCCACAAAAAGACTGTCCCTTAATTACGGAGCGTGCCCTTTCTGTCTTTATTCATTCATATAACTTCTGTGTTTCGGTCGACTGAACCTGCCTGTAATTGTGTTTAGTTTCAGCAGTCGTGGCAGGTTTTGCCAAGGATAGGCATTTATGAACACATAATGAAGACTTCCAAGACTTCCATTAGCTTTATTTGCCACTTTTCCTATTAAAAGTTGGAGTGTTCATTTTGCAGTATTGTTGCTTTGTCACTATAAAACTCACATTAAAACTCACACCTTAAGCTATACTGTATGCAGTTGCATTTCTGAATATTTAAAAATGCTGGTAAATACAACAACCCTGTACATAAAAACAATAAACAAACACACATACATACACAGATACATACAAATTTAGAAAACCAGTGTCGTGGTTTGTTTTATTTTCATTAGTATTTTATGTTTATTTAAGTAAAACTTGCTAATTGAAAATGCTCATTATTTATTCAAGCTACAATATACAGCATCACTTTGCTTTAATATGAATTAGGAACATTAGTTATATAGGATATGCATATTGTGCTCATGTTATATTTTACAACTGCAACATCCCCTGGCAGATTTATGAGATCCAGATAATTCCCTAATTATTTCATTTTATTTTGCAAGCTCATGAATGCTCTTTCATGTAGACATGTCTTTAATGTGTCCAAAAAGATCATTATGTTAAAAAAAGGAATGCCAGTAATAAATAATTAAATAAATAAATATATGAAATCGGTTAGATTTTTTGTATTTTTCTCTTAAGCATAATCCTGATTTTAATTTAGTTTGTTTGTTTATTTGTTTATTTCTGATGTAATTAAGTAATTAGTCTTTTTTAATGCGCAGGCAGACCTGAATAACCAAACACACTCTGCCAGATTTTTTTTCATGTTGTCTATCCTATTATACACTAAACTGGGCCAGGTATACAAATATTTTACATTAAATAATAATAATGAAGAAGAAGAAGAAGAAGAAGAAGAAGAAGAAGAAGAAGAAGAAAATATAAAATGAAAACATTATGTTGGTCATAGAAGCTTATTTAAGGACATATCGTTTTTAATAACTATTATAAATATTTTGATTAATATATAAAACAAAATTAAAAGACCAAACACTTCAATGTTAAATTATGAAAAATTAAAATTGGGTGCAATACATAGATACAAAGAAACAACTTTTAAAACTAAACCCTAGACCTATTCAGAAATAAAATATATTAAAATGCTGCAAACAGACTTCCTGCCTTTGCACACTTAGTGTAAATGTTTATATTGGTTAGTTGTATAATAGGTCTCTGATCGGGCTGTGTAGGAGCAAACAGTAGTGAAACTCGTGCTTTTGCAGAAAATCACAGCAGAAACAGGAGCACGTCTGACATGTAGTTTTTCTGTGTGTGAAAGTGGGCTGCTTCTCTTAATAACATGCCCGGGCAAATGGCTTATAAAGAGGGAGACCCCTAAAGATAGTCATACAAATAAATTGTCAGAAATGGTGACTGTAGCTGAAATAAAATAACATTATATGCAGACTGACGAGCAGTGCCTATTTGAAATGAAAACACAAAGTATATTTAATATCTATGTGTCCATCAGCTTTATGCCAATAATGTATTTTGTTTATAAATCTCCATTAACTTTCTCTGAGTCTCTATATAAACTACCACAGTTGCTGTTTGGTGTTCAAATCAACAACATTTATGGACATTAAACCTTTCATTTAATTTTATATAAGTATTTTAAATGTATGTATTTATTAATTATTTAGTTGGTTTATTTATTTGTTTAATTTCAACAATTAACCATTCAGTTATTCTGGATGTTAGATGAGTAATGTAAAATGTAAAACTTAATGTAAATAATTGGAATAATGAACGATGCAGCTTGTGTTTTACTTGAGAATAAATATATTGTATTGCTCTCTTTATTAATTCAGTAAATCAAGCCTATCCCTTATATTTATGTATTTTTAAAAGATCACAAAAGTTTTTATTTCAAAGTGAACCCTACTTCAATATTTGTGTGTAATACAAAATTCCCAATTTAGAAGAAAATACAGTAAAACTAAAAATGTTATGTTTGCATAAGCGGAGATAAGTATTTTGGCAGAAACAAAATGTAATGCAGTTTAAAAATTGAAACACTGCTGAGACACATTCCTTGACCTGGTGAATTAAGTCATCAATATTACTGGAATACATTAGCTTTCTTATACAAATTATTACTGGAGCTGTACTTATTTTGTACCTAATTATGCATACCTTAGATTTAAATCTGGCAAGTTTAATAGATGTATAAATATTCTGATTCATAATATGAAATATAAAATTATTGACCCATTTAAAAATTATTGACTAGATAATTGTTATTTTTTATTTATTTTAGAATGAAATGCAAGCTTTCTTTTGATATGATAATATTTTAAAATGACATCTTACCAAAAGGTTCAGACAATTTTGTTTCACAGTTTAACCCCATGCTTATTAATAAACATTAAGATCACAACAAAATACAGAAACAAACTGGACACCTTTTCATACATTAAGCAAATCAATATATATATATATATTTAAAAGTGGATAGAATTTGGTTAGTTCAAAGCTCAATATTTATATACATATATCAGATATATCAGAGCCACCATTTCAGATATCTAGAAAATGCAGTAAGAAATAACAACAAAATGGAATTGCAGCTGCTTAATATCATAGATTCAGATTTGTGTTCCTAAAGGATGTGGAGTTCCCCACAAAGGAAAATACTTATCTATACAAAAGTCATAATAATGAACCAATTGTTGTGCAAAATAACGGGAAAAGAAGCCTAAATACTGAATGTTTTTCATTTGACAGTAAAAAAAACTTTTCTCTAGTTCTTTTTCTCTGTCTCTTCCTGGTAAAATTGGTGTCATTGTTTCTGTGTAAGACAACAGAGGGTACAGCGTTCCAGAAACAATTCTCCCGCGCTACGTATCGCTGTCTGTTTGGTGGCAGTGACGGACCAAACCTACTTTTTCTTTTTCCCTTTCCTTTTTTTTTGTTTCTTGCCATTTGAAACAGTAAATAGGAACACAAGGACACCGAGTGCGAAGGAAAGGCAGGGGTTGTGGGCCCTGTGGGAGGATTTGCTGTTGAAACTATTTGGCAATCAGGAATGAATCGCAACAGATAATAAATGTTTTGGAATCTGCACACCCTATGGAGCGCGAACACCCTTTATCTGATGCAACCTTCGGGTAGCTGGGCTTTATCTGCTCCCGAGCTCGCTATACATCCCCTGCCTTCGCGTCGCGCTGCACGGGAACCGCTTGGCTCCACTGCCCTCTTGTGGAGAGGATCCGCAACCATTTCTGAGCCAGAGAGCCAGAACAGAGAGTGGGACTGTGGACACACTGCGGCTCGGTTTGACCGCTGACCTGAGTATAATTGGTCTCCTGAGATCTGCACTTGCAACTACGAGGACATACATACGAGGCCACTGTTCCTCAAGTGTTAACTGGTGGTAAGATTCGAAGATTATCAATGACACAATGAAATACAACTATTAAAGCAACAAGCAAGCCTTTTATATTCAAATTACCTACCTTCACATCTGTCCACGGTCTATGCATTCTGTCAGACACTTTTAGCCATGTTTTGCTGCGTATTATTGCCTGTTATTGTCCAACCGTTTGCCATTCCAGGTACGAATCCGAGATGTGTGTTTATTGTGTGACACCACCGATTGATGTAGTAAACAGTATGTGGCAAGATGGAGACTACAGAGACCCAGTGGTCCTGCCGTTGGATGAGATGAGTGTCTGTAGATTAAATCATTTGTCTTGGTAAACAAAATTGCTGAGAGCAAGGGGGGAAAATAAAAATAGAAATCAGGAGAAAAGACATGACAGAAGAAGCTGAATAAAGATGGACCTCAACACTAAATATGACCTGGGAAACATAACGAAACCCAGTTGGCTGCCATGTTGGCTTGACTTTGTTTCTTTTTCAGATTGCTGGTGTGGCAGCGTTGAAGTTCAGTGTTTCTTGGCCGAGTGAGAGAGAGACACGTTGAGCCACAGAGACAGCCGGGATAGAAAGCATGCTGGTCATCACCGCGCCTCGGCGACTGAAAGTCAAACTAAAGCATTTGAGCTCATCACCGGTCTGAACCTTAAAATGCTGTGACAGACGCTTGTCAACTTTGACCTTCACGTGGTCCTGATGGACAGAGAGAGGCTCAGTCACATATTTAACCCAGTTCCCAAAATGGAGAACAACATATAGATGTGGGAACAACTGTTTATCCTCCCGGAGTTGGGATCAGTTTACTCTGGTCATCTTGTAAAGTGAAACTGTAGCGCACTGCTGGTTTTCCCGACTTCAAGCAAGTCTCTCCCGTTTCGGTTCTGCTTTTGTCAAGCCTCCGCACAAACGAGGCCGATTTCCCTGCTGGGAGAGTAAAGGAACCGAGATAGGATTATAAACTGACTTGTGTTTAACGATGATGAACAAGCGGCTGTTCACAACACTTAATGTGAAGATAGATAGCGTGCTCATTAGCTACAGTAATGACCAATTTAGAGAGTGTTGCCGCTCTAATTCTGTTTTGTTCTCCGTCCCTCTCTGAACAGCACCCAGAAGACAACATCCCTCCTTCCAAGAACATCACTCTCTCCCTCCAGCTGGGGTTCGGTGCGCTTAAAAGCCAAGGCAACTCAAAGCCAAGACTATTCCTCCTCGGTGTAACAACCAGACTCCCCGAGAAAGTAGGACATGATAGTGTATCTGCCATTTTTTCATCGTTCTTCAAAATCTTCAGACTCAACTTAGTGCATATCTCTAGACGGAGTGTTATTTTTATCTAGGATTAAATCAAACCTATGACTCACTCACAAATAACAAGCTAGGAAACCCCATAGAGGTAATATTTATGAGTAGAAGAAAGACGCATCTGACTATAAGAAAAGCTGCCACTAAAAACAGGTTTGTAGTTTTCTATTAACAGGGTCTATGTTTAGGATCTAAGTTCAGATTTAATCACAGCCCATCTCCAAGCAACAGGTCTGTAGCTACATTTGGTTACAAACATGCGAAGTACACAGTAACACCTTTATTAATTATTAAAAGTGAAATAATACAATTAACAATATTACCACAATACTGACAAATTAAATACTTTTAAAGTATGCTGGACTTTTAGCTTAGGACAAATGCTTAAAAAGGCTAAATAAATGGACAAATGCAAACTTAATTTTAAAGAGTCTTTAACATTTTTTAATTTTTTTTTTTTTAATTCTTTAAAATTTTAAAGAGTGTTTAAAGCGTCCCCTTGTTTTCAGTACCTGACTAATATGCATTAGAAAAAATTAGGTTTTCTTCCCAGAGTAAAGCAAACCAATGTTGGTGTCTTCGTATGTAGCACAAACATTGTGCAAGAGAAAGTGTCAGTGCCATTGTTTCATTAACCTTTAAGCGACATGAATACTGATTTCTAGCTTGATCAAGCAGGTGCTGATTCCTACATTGTCGGTGTCGGCGATGTAGGCCGTCTCACCAAGGTCAGTGTGAGCCAAAATCACTACAGTCACATGGAAACTGAGGTGGTGTTTTACTGCTGCTTGTTAACACGTAGTGAAAAGTGCCCTAGGCTTACAGCTGTGCATGAATACTTTACTATTGCATGTGTTTGTGTATCTACAGTCATCCACTGACTTGTCTTTTACATGCACATATGCACATACTTATACAAACAAGTATAGCATGTACTGCTTACTAAGAGTATAATACAGCAAGTACAGAATTAATTATATCCAAGAATTTGATGAAGTGGTGCTGTACTACTGAAAAGTTGAGTATCGATAGCTTTCACATTTCACTTTCCTTTTTTTAATAGTCATCTTTTCAGTTGCACACATTGCAAACCATACACTGTCATTTGTCATTCTGCTAGTCCACAGAGCGAACAGCAGGGCGGAGGCATCACAGAGAGGCTACTGTTGGCACTGCTTATTCACAGGCATCCAGAGAGGTACAGGTGCCGTTTTGGGGCATGCCAAAGACACCTTGGCACGCTCCAAGCCAGCCCAAACCTCTTACTGTTTGTCCAGATGTGCATTGCCATCCCCAGAATCCCAGCCACGGTTGGCTGTGCTCCAGATGTCTGAGCTACAAAGCTGAACACATGCTTCAAGTGGATGTGTTCACCAGTTGAGCACCCTTCTGAAACGGGTTATACCTCTGCCTTTTAAAGTCTGCAATGCAGCTCGGGAGAGGGGTGTTTTTCTGTACCTTGTCATCTCAGTAATTCTTATGAACAGAGCCGTATGAGCAAAAGTAAACTTCAATACATTTGAGATCGCTTTCCAATTCCTTTCGATATGCAATCGTTTGTTTTTAAAAAAGAATAATGATAATCTGACTTCATTGACTTCATCAGTCTGAACCTGTGCCGTTTTCTCTAGGCCGACTCTATTGAAAAAACTCTGAAAACATATTGATAAAGAGGTATAACTGAATTCAGAATAGGTATTAAACTAAATGAATCACTGACTAACTGTTTCAAAAGTAGGGTGTGGATAAATTCAACTACATTTGGATGTGAACAGTGACAGTAGGACACATAATGAAAGAAAATCCATATTATTGAGACAAGATAACAAAGAAAAGATTTGTAACACAACAAAAAGCACTGGTGGCCAAAACGTGGAAACACTTTCCAATAATGGGCACCAGTTCTTAATCCATTATTGTTGAAATCCCACAGGGATATCATGTGAATGCCGCATGCTCTTCCACTGGGTTCTGATATTGATCACATGTCTAAGCCAAACCTGGTCTTTAACCCTGACCCGAACCTTCTTATACATGTGATTAACAGCAGGTAAAGTTCATATGATATTCATGTGTTATTCCTGGGGTGTTCATACATCATTGTATTGATAATTGGTGCCCAATATTGGAAAGTGTGACCCAAAAATGATATACGGGACACAATTTAAATTAGTGGCTGCAAATTCCTAATGAATTCAGATTGAAAAATGTAAGTGACAATTGTATGTACAGATGGTTAAAAGCACATGCATATAAATGTATATAACTTCAAAAGAAAACAGGTAAGGATAGGGTTAAGTTGAGGTTAAGAGAAAGTATACAAAGTAGAATTTGAACAGACAACCTTGCATAAAGTACTTAAATGTATCACTCACCTTTACTCTGTTTCCAGATATCATTGTCCTGGATCATGGTTGACCTGTGACCGGCCCTCCTCCCTTAACAAAATTAAAATCACCCCATCCTTTAATGCATGGAGAGACGCAGTGAAGAAGAGCGGGGGCGAGCAGGGGGATTAGGGCTGAGGCGATAATTGTGGAGCGATGGCGAAGTTGGGAGGCAGTGATTCTGTTGGATTAAGATGCGGAGCAGCTGATCGGGGATTGAGAGCTAAGCCACGGCAGGGCAGGGTTGCTCAGCGGCCCAGGGGCTGGAGTGGACAAGCTTAAGAGCCTCAGTCAGGTGCTCCCGTGACTCCAAATTAAAATAGCGATACCCATTTGGCGGTGCGGAGCGGAACACGGCTCACGGTCGCGCAGAGCAGTAATGAAAATGGCTAATTTCGATATAGAATATTGAGTAGAAAAGTGGATTAAATTCATTTTAGAGCAAAAATTCATATGCAGCAGTTTGCAGACTAGAAACCAGCTATGATAGTCTAAACATGTCTCTCTTCAGTTACATTTTAATTATAACATCTTAACAATTTCTCATTTGTTTTTCACCAAAACAAAGCTAGTAACATATCCTGCTCTGAAGATAGAACAGAAGAACATAAGAAAGTTTACAAACAAGAGGAGGTCATTCGGCCCATCGTGCTCGTTTGGTGTCCAAGGATCCTATCCAGTCTGTTTTTGAATGTTCCCAAATTGTCTCTTCAGCCACATCGTTGGGGAGTTTGTTCAGATTGTGACGCCTCTCTGTGTGAAGAAGTGTCTCCTGTTTTCTGTCTTAAATGCCTTGTAGCCCAATTTCCATCTGTGTCCCCGGGTGCGTGTGTCCCTGCTGATCTGGAAAAGCTCCTCTGGTTTGATGTGGTCGATGCCTTTCATGATTTTGAAGACTTGAATCAAGTCCCCACGTAGTCTCCTCTGTTCCAGGGTGAAAAGGTTCAGTTTCCTCAGTTTCTCTGATAATTAACAATTGTCTCACTTTTAGACTAATTTGTTCAATCATATTACAGATCAAGCGTGGGTCTCCTTACTCATCTGTCCTTACGTTTTTTGATTGACACCATTTGCATTAAAATAAACAGATCTACTCTATCCCACCCCCTCCCCACCACCACCACCACCACTAGAACAATATTCCTGAGCACTGAAGAAAGAGCAGAAATGTCAGCCATGAATTAATTTAAATGAACTACATGTTTAGAGTTGACAAAACATGACAAAATCTCTGCCCTCTTATTTGACACCCGTGATTTTCATTGCTGCAAAAACACATTACTGGTGTTTCCAGACCTTGCTAGCATCTTCTCTTTGTGGCATTAAACATTTATTGAAAACGGCTTGTGCTTATTTCTCAGATGTCCTACCTACATTGTGGACATCTTTACCAGTTTGCTCTTATAGACAAGCGGCAAATTAGTTTATAAAATGGACTAGGGGCTGGATTAAATCAAAACTTTGACCCAAACTACAGAACTGTACTCAGTTGGAGCTTAATTTTTAGTAAGATGACACCTTCTTCTAATAATAAATGTAATCGCTATGATGTACAGGTCTGTAGTTTGCTATTAGTGATTTAATCCGGCCCCTAGGATCAGAGAACATAACTGAAAATGAAATAAAAATGAGTCAAGGATGAAGATATGAGTGACTTCTTTATCCATCCATGCTTATTGTTTGCAAAGCTGCAATCTATGGAGAAACAGGGTCCATAAGTTACAAGCACCTCAACCACAATGATGGGCAGAATGTGGCCGACTTTCGTTTTTAGTGTTTTTTTTAACGTTTTCGTGAAGTGACGTGAACCTGGGCGGATCAGGTTTCCTTTCTCTATGGGCCACCATTGTGTGTCTTTCTGTTTGGTGAAGTTGGGATGGAAGGGGGAGGTTGACCCCATGTCTGCGTGTTGTATCAGCAGCCTGCCATTGTACCGGGGAGAGATTTGGGCTCTCAAATCGTCTCGCAGCCGTGGCTTTTCCGAGGAAACACCGCAAGTGGCATCTCCGTATTTTGTCGGCGGGACATTAATCTTGCTCCCCTCTTCTACATCAGGAATACTTGTATTGTCAGCGAGCGCTAATGTTTGCTGCTTTTCAATATATATACATATATATGTATTTTTGTGTCTGAGGGAATCAGTCGAAAGCATTGTTCCCAAATCATTGTAATATCTATTTAGAGTGGCAACAGCACAGGCTGCTGATGCTCAGTATTCATGAAGCATAAACCAGCCTTAAGACTTAGAAAGCTGAAAGGGCTTATCCTTATATTCTTAAAATCTCTTCTTTTATGTGGGTCTTAGGCATTAAGGATAGGATTGTGAGGCGCAATTGTTCGAGTGCTGCCGGAGTGAGTGAGTGTGTATATGTGGGTGGGGGTGTTTTATTTCCTGGCAAAATCCTTCCCTTTCTCTCTTTTATTTTTTTTTACTTTTTATATGACTGTAAATATTAACCGTGTACTTAACTCTTAACGGTATATGGGATAGTATAATGCGCTTTTAAGGATACATTATGTGCAAGATTTTCCACTGCATATAGTGCCACTGAAAAATAAGAAAAGGCTATTTTCTGGGCTTTTAAGGCAAATTATCCATGGCAGAAAAGTGATTTTGAAGAAACAGACAGAACTTTGCAATATCAAGTCATCACAGAACAATAAAGGAAAGTCCCGAAGGGGTTGGCGAAATCTTTTAAAATGCCCAGTGTCCCATTTTTCCGTGGCTTAAAACTGTATCTGAAACCCATGCTTGGTCTTTCTTCTCCCAGTCTGTTCTCCTAATTCATTTCCAAAGGGAGTTTTCGAAACAGAATGCAATACGACCGTAAAAGTTCAGTGGTGTACAAAAGGAAGTGGCTCGAGCAGGGGAAGCAGTCTCAGCTAGGCAAACCGACTAAGGCCTGTAGTCTGGAGATCACAGTTTTGTCTGGACCAAGATGATTAATGAAAATGCTACAATACAACTGTGAAACCATTAACAATGTTTACAAAAAGGTTATATTTGTATTTTGTGACTTGTAATACACATAAACAAATATTAGCAAACCAAGCATACACATTGTATTGTTGCTGGCATGCATTGGATAAAAAAGACAAATTTGTGGCTCTATAATAAGCTCTATAATAAGATTGTTTTTTTATTTAAATTGTATGCCTCACAGTCATCCCCGAGACCCAGGACATTTTTACACTCCCTTAGTGCCCGTTTCTGTGTAATTTCCCCCGAATTGAAGTTCCGTCGTCTCCCAGCTGTGGGCTAAAAAGACGGCATTGTGGGAGAGAGACCTCCTTAAAATCATAAACAAAACCAGAGAGAAAATAAACGAGTGTCAGGCGATCTGTGGTGTCGAACACCCGGCGCTGTGCAGACCCTTAAGGCAAAGTTAACATGAAACAAATTACTCCTAATAGTCAAGAGAATCAATTCCGACCAGGAGCGTTTGTAACTCTGTCAGCTGTCATTCTCCTTTCTTTCATTCATTTGGCCCAGGCACTTAAACTGAGAAGCCTTCAGTACAACTTTTAATCTGAATATAGTATGGATATTTTAATCAGCATTGACTAAGTGAAATTTGAACGGCTTGCCAGCACCGGGCCTTGTCAATACAGAGCAGCCTCTTCACAGATAATTATAGTCTAGTGTCATCTATCTTAAACACACAAAGAGATCTGATTGGATCTGACGGACCTCGTTCACTACTCCAAGACTCGCAGAGACGCTGCGTTACTAATCATCGCAGAGAACAGTACAACAGTCGATATCTGACTGTGAAAACCCCAGCAACGATTTAACAATGATGTTGCATTACTTTGATGTTTATGGAGCACAGTTATAGAGAATGTACCAGTGGATCATTCGATATTTTTCTTATTGTAATCCTCAGATTAGAAATCGCGAATCTCAAAACTAATGAACAAATTGTTCTTAGATCTCGTGCCAATTATGTGTGCTTTCTTTGTTTTGTGTCAAGCCAAATATGCTAATCGACCACAAACATTTCTTCCTCACTAATGATCTTACCAATGCAGTCAACATAAAATGCTAGTTATCCTTTCGACAAGAGTGCATTTCCAGGCACGTTCGGTACTGTATGGTGTCATTGAGTGTACGCTGTTTAAAACTCAAATTTCAGCCTTAAGGATCAAGAGATCATAAATAGAGACATAGTATAATTATAAGTCATACTAATGATAGACACTCAGTTCAAATAATGAAATATTTTGTGTATTTTTATAAATTCACTATTTAAGCATGTTCTTTGGACTCACTAGGATCATCCTTGATACAACTGATTTATTGGATAATTACCCAGTTTATCAGGAAACAAAACTCCTTAATCAATAGCTAATATGATTAGCACTTCCAGATCAATGAAGATTAGAGGTCACTGAGACGGTGCGCAAACTGACAGATAGAAATACTTAGGTTTTAATAAAAAATAAACTGTTTCCTGAAAAATGTTTGATAATTCCGGAGAAAGGAAAACTCTCTCTCACTGTCTTCTCCTGTGAATACGGGTCCCTGGTTTCCAGCTCTTTTATGTTTGATTTTAAACTGCAGCAGCTCCCTGCCTCAATTAATTTGTATTATGAGAATGCATTTTTTTTGAATATTAAAAAAAAATACTCCCACTAATCTGCCTGAATCTGGCTATATGTCAATAAGAAATCGTTACTAAACTACGCCCCTAGGTCACATTCAGTGTCTTATTTTCCAAAGACATCGAAGGTGCCAGGGAGTTTAATGTTGAAAACTGGAACAATTATAAAAGGCTGTGCTATAAATCATACGCAGTACACGTTCATACCATTCTAACCTGTTTAATAAGGCATATCTAGGTTTAATCATTTAATCAAGGTGGTCTCGTTTATTTTACTTGAAAGGCTTTCCTGACAGAAGTTAAAACGCTCTCTTTTAAAGGGAGAATATGTGATTCTGTCTCTTTTGATGGACTGAAAAGGTCAGAGAGGCCTTTCTGGTGGTCAGGTTAATGTAGGCCTGGAAAAGTTTCCCCTCCGTCACAGAAGAGCTTTCACAGAGACTGTATAAGCTGGGAAGTAATGGTTAATGGCATATCGGTGTCAAAGTATCTCAGTAGGTTCTTTGCTGTTATTGCTATTCGGGTGCTTCTGCTTTTGAACTCTGGGATGTATAAATCTTCTATGCGTCTTAAGAATATTTGAAGTGCGTAGCTTGTCACGAAAAAAGATCAAGTCTGTCTGGATTCGGGATGTGTTATGTGAAGGGGCTGTGGAAATGAAATGTTAGCTTTTTTTTGGCATACAATAATCAGCAGATAACCATTAATGTTGGTGCGTTTATTGGTTTTTAAATTCACAACATACAAAGCACTTTCACATCCCATTTTTATTTTTTAGTAATGCTAGTGATTTATTAATCTTTTGCCCTTTTTGGAGAGAGACGCGACCCTTTTAAAAAGGGTCTCGTGGGATGTTGCAGAAATTGCCAAATAACTAAATGACATTATTATGGTCTAGGTAAATGTGTCACATAAATTATGCATTACAAACGGGCAGAAGCAACAGCCGATTGGTATGGCAGCCTTAAATCCACAGTTGAAAGCATTGCATTGCAAAGTTGGCCTGCCTTTTGCCAGAGGTACTTTCATACCTCTTGAATGATATTATGCTGACGATATAAAAAATACATATACTGTGGGAATCACAAGAGATAAAGGACAATTAGAGTATTTTTTTAATTATGTATTTATTTTTGCCAGATATAAAGTATTTGACCCCATATAATCCTACAAACACACACACACACACACACACACACACATATATATATATATATATATATATATATATATATAGTTAACTTTACAAACACTTTACACCTTATCATCTGTTCATGTTATATGTGTATATAAGCAAAGCAAATGTAATCTGTTACCTGCATTTGATAATCCCCCCCACACACACACATGTGCCAGGGGACAGAACAGAAACCAATTCATACTAATTACATTCAAATGCCACCTGCTATTTCAGAAAGGTTTAGTTATGTTTTCTGTCTAATTAATTGTTTCTTTTCCGTAAAGGAAAAATTTGGCGTACAAAATTCTGCCTCACAGAGACGTTCCCTTCAAAAGTGATGCGAGCAACACAACAGGACTGTAGGACGCCACAAAGTACAACAAAGTGTGAGTCGCAGCCGAGGGACTGAAACAACATTGTGCATATTCTAATTTATGGCATCCCATTGGAAAAACACTGCCCTTTTTTCCTGTATTAACAAGGTGAATGGGGTACAGCCAGTACTAGGCCACATTAGAGAGAGATGGAGAGAGAGAAAAAAAACTAAAGCCTAGAGAATTTGCTGGCAGAGATGAATTAGAGGACTGGAAATAGCCTGCCTTCTGAAATAACCAGTTGGCTTTTTTTAACAATCATTCTGAACCTCTATCTTTTCCAAAGGAGGGGAAAAAAATGAGCGAGTAAGAAAGAGAGAGAGAAAAAAACGTATTGAGCGAAAGGCTCTATACTAAAACAAGTTCAAAGAGAACCTCAGATTTCACAACTCCTGCAGGCAATTTAGATAATCCATTAGACAGACGCAAGCAAAAATAATATACTTGACCCCTTTGTGTGTGTATTTTGAGAAGTTTGTTATAATGACGAGCCCGGTAATAATTCACTGTACCTCATGTATAATAAGTAGAAATTCACAGGCTTTTATGATAAATTGCCAGGGTAACAGGGGGACACCTCTTTTGCATTTCAATGCGAGTAAGTGTCAGATTCTTATTTCATTACTAGCCGACACATTAGCGGACGGATTTTAATTTGCTTTTTTCTGAAACTGGCTATCCGCTGAGACCAGGTCCAAGCAGAAAGGGTTTGGGAAAAAAAAAGAAAAGAAAGAAAGAATAAAATAAATAAATAAAAAACAGTGTCAACCATTTTTTCTGTGTTTTTCTTTTTTTTTCCTTTTTCAATTTGTGGCCATCACCAAAAATATATGTCTACACTTATATATACCTAAGACCAGGGGTGAAATAATGCAAATCGCATCGCTGTCTTGCTGAATAAACAGAAATCAAGGTTTAATTCAAAGCCTGATAAAAATCTGGATGTTCTTTAAACTAAGACATGCTCTGCAGAGGCAATATTGTGTGGAAATATATTCATGGTCTAGTTTCTTCACAATCCCAAAAAACTACACATTTTCAATACCTTTTCTCTCTGCATAATGTAATTCAGTAATCTATACTATCTCATTAATGGAATTCTTTATGCCTCACTAAATTTGAGAGTCAGTGAAACATAATAAAGTCACTCTTGATACATACATAATTAGAATATTATTTCTTCTTTAAGCCCTCTCCTTTTAATCAATTTGTAGTAAACTCGGTTAATAGGACATTTAAAAAGATTACAAAGGATAAAATTAAATACTCTTAGTTTAGGCAGACGTTATGCAGTTTTAAATGTAACACATTTACAGTCAAACTTGCAAAGCTTTTTTTCTGGAGCAGAATTTGTAAAAGGAATCCATCTATGGGAATCTTTACAGTGCTTAACAAATATGTTAAAAATATGTTACTTATTAATAAATAATCTATTTCAAATATCCATCCATCCATTTTCAAAACCACTTATCCTGGTCAGGGTCGCGGGGCATTTCAAATATCCATTCATCTAAATAAAACATTATAAAGTGTGTAACATCAACTTGCAACTGCCTAGAATATGTTTAATATGAATAAAGCTTCAATAAACTGAGCAATAGGTATATTCATGCACATTTCATTCACACACAGCAACTTTATATTTACCTGTATGTCACGTAAATAATACATACAATATCCTAATTTTAATTTATTTCCAAAGTGTTGGACATTACATATTGGCATTGACACTTTTATGAGCATTGTTTCAAACTAAGGGTTTCATTCGAATGAAAACACTTTAAGATGAAATAATAAAATAGTTGGTATATTGCGGTCAATATTAGATGATACTCACCACAGATGCATCGCTTGAACACTTTCTCAGTCCTTCCACGTCCGCAGAGACTCGATTACATGTTTTAAGCTGTTAAATGGATGGCGATGGGAGGTACTACTACAGTGTCATCCAACTTCACCAGCGACTAGTCCATCCATCGGTCTGGAACTGAACATTTGTAGTCACCGCCATCTTTGTCTTGTTGCCAAACCTTTTCAATTCAACTATCCATTGAATTCTGAGGATGGACACATTGACAAAGCTAATGTGATGTCCAGGCCGCTGTGTCTCTAACTTTTAGCTCATTTTAGTGTTAGTTGATCCTTAACGTTTCCTACTTCCATTGCATTGCACGCCTCCTGCACCGTAGATGACCCATTTAACATAACTCAAACACCCTCATCTCTACCGAAAGAAGGAGAACGTGCACTCTGAACATCCTGTCTTGCTTTGGCTGTCGTCGAATAACCATTCAGTAACGTCTGGGCAGAACAAAAGTTGTTCTGAATGTATTGTGGTGCACCTTGATGACTTTTGAAAGACCTTTGAAAGACTAATTTCTGGGTTGCCCCATAAGGTGGATGTTGACAGCATACTCTGCATCATGTAAATGAGCTTGTTGCATTCATTGTATACCATAACCTAGTAATAAAGCATTCATATACAGTATAAGAAGATATACAATAGTTTGAATGAGAAGCTTGAATCACAATACTAAAGTCAGAACTGTACAATAGCAGTCAGTACTTGACAATCCATTTACCTTAGGTGTTCATTCTTCTTCTCGGTAATAGTTTAATTTATGGATCGTAGAAGGCTATTAATAAAAGCCACATATGTTTCAGTTTATCATTAAAGCCATAATTCAATATTCATAACTACTTACCCATGACTGAGCGCCAGTTATGTATTTTTAATACAAAGGTGTACTAATAGTCACCAAAGTGTGAATCATAAAAATAATAATAAAAATGATGGATGTATCAATATTTCAGGCACATCATTACAGCGCCACTGTCGAATAACACCAGAGTCTCCAACTCCCGTCCCCGGCGGCCGCAGGGCCTTCTACTTCCCGTTCCATCTCCGCTCTCACTTATTTAATTGAACTAATTATTTGCTTAATTGAGCATATTTAACTTTTTTTTTTTTTTAGCTCTCATTGCAGTCAATGATTGAAAGATACTTGACATTTATAGTACGTAGCAGAATGCAGCAGCCTTTAAGGGCTCGAAATCAATAATAAAAATATAAAAATGAGTTCAGGTGATTCCTTCAAAGCTTGCGGTCGTTCTTTAGCTCCAGAACAAGAACTGCAGTCTTGCTGGCTTTTATGAATGGCTCTTCCATGCTCCCACAAAATTTACATTCAGTCCCGTGAAAGAGGTCATATGGGCTAGTTTATTGGCCATTTGTGACTTTCTACCAGTTTTTATTATTATTATTGTTGTTATTACTACCTGTGCAAAAGTGTTTGTATCCATTTACCACACATGCGTGTGTATTGCTGTCTCAAAACATCATCAAGAAAATGGCCTAGAACCATGTTCACAGTGCCACGTTGCAACCACTGGTTCTTGTGAATAAAACTGATTGGCACAGTGGGTGTAGCAGCTGATATAACCTATAATTATTATTTTGTAAAGCATGAACACTGCACAGTTAAGTGAACTGGCCTGTGGCAATTTAAGATGCATTGAAAAACACTACACCACACATGAATACATCGTCTTTAATTACACACAACAGGCCCAGACCCCCAGCGCGAGTGTAAGTAGGACACTGGTTTCTCCAGCTACATCACAGAGTCTGCACTTCCTGACGAGCCCGGCACCTGAATCATTCTTTCTCTTGTAATGGACACAGGTCAGGGTGACAACAATCCAACCGGTCGGTACATGTTATTTTTGGAGAGCCAGGAACTCGTACCAAGTGCCCATCTGTTATTTCTCTGGGAGGTATCGAATCTCCATGTACACCGATGCACGCAAACATTAATGCAAACGATTTATTATAAGCAATACTATTCCATCAGGAGAACTCTTCAGTATGTATACTTTTTATGAGTGGATATACAGTGAGGGAAAAAAGTATTTGATCCCCTGCTGACTTTGTACGTTTGCCCACTGACAAAGAAATGATCAGTCTATAATTTTAATGGTAGGTGTATTTTAACAGTGAGAGACAGAATAACAACAAACAAATCCAGAAAAAACGCATTTCAAAAAAGTTATAAATTGATTTGCATGTTAATGAGGGAAATAAGTATTTCACCCCTTCGACTTAGTACTTGGTGGCAAAACCCTTGTTGGCAATCACAGAGGTCAGACGTTTCTTGTAGTTGGCTACCAGGTTTGCACACATCTGAGGAGGGATTTTGTCCCACTCCTCTTTGCAGATCCTCTCCAAGTCATTAAGGTTTCGAGGCTGACGTTTGGCAACTCGAACCTTCAGCTCCCTCCACAGATTTTCTATGGGATTAAGGTCTGGAGACTGGCTAGGCCACTCCAGGACCTTAATGTGCTTCTTCTTGAGCCACTCCTTTGTTGCCTTGGCTGTGTGTTTTGGGTCATTGTCATGCTGGAATACCCATCCATGACCCATTTTCAATGCCCTGGCTGAGGGAAGGAGGTTCTCACCCAAGATTTGACGGTACATGGCCCCGTCCATCGTCCCTTTGATGCGGTGCAGTTGTCCTGTCCCCTTAGCAGAAAAACACCCCCAAAGCATAATGTTTCCACCTCCATGTTTGACGGTGGGGATGGTGTTCTTGGGGTCATTCCTCCTCCTCCAAACACGGCGAGCTGAGTTGATGCCAAAGAGCTCGATTTTGGTCTCATATGACCACAACACTTTCACCCAGTTCTCCTCTGAATCATTCAGATGTTGATTGGCAAACTTCAGACGGGCCTGTACATGTGTTTTCTTGAGCAGGGGGACCTTGCGGGCGCTGCAGGATTTCAGTCCTTCACGGCGTAGTGTGTTACCAATTGTTTTCTTGGTGACTATGGTCCCAGCTGCCTTGAGATCATTAACAAGATCCTCCCGTGTAGTTCTGGGCTGATTCCTCACCGTTCTCGTGATCATTGAAACTCCACGAGGTGAGATCTGGCATTGAGCTTCAGACCGAGGGAGACTGACAGTTATTTTGTGTTTCTTCCATTTGCGAATAATCGCACCAGCTGTTGTCACCTTCTCACCAAGCTGCTTGGTGATGGTCTTGTAGCCCATTCCAGCCTTGTGTGGGTCTACAATGTTGTCCCTGACATCCTTGGACAGCTCTTTGGTCTTGGCCATGGTGGAGAGTTTGGAATCTGATTGATTGATTGCTTCTGTGGACACGTGTCTTTTATACAGGTAACGAGCTGAGATTAGGAGCACTCCCTTTAAGAGAGTCTCAGCTCGTTACCTGTATAAAAGACACCTGGGCAACAGAAATCTTGCTGATTGATAGGGGATCAAATACTTATTTCCCTCATTAACATGCAAATCAATTTATAACTTTTTTGAAATGCGTTTTTCTGGATTTTTTTGTTGTTATTCTGTCTCTCACTGTTAAAATACACCTACCATTAAAATTATAGACTGATCATTTCTTTGTCAGTGGGCAAACGTACAAAGTCAGCAGGGGATCAAATACTTTTTTCCCTCACTGTATATTCATTGGAAACTGAGGTTGCTTGTTTCCCACTGGCCACTTTCTCCTGCAGGTGGCTCCTTCACCGCTGGACGATAATCCTCACCGCAGCCCCAGGACGCCGTCTCTCCGAGAAGAGGAGAGAAACACAGAGGAGTGCCTGATGCCGACCGGAGGAAGGAGATGGAAATGAGCTGCTTTCGTAATTGCCTGATCTATGATCCACAGCCTCTCCACACCGAGTCAAACAGGGAGCAGTCGTGGTTGGTCTTGTTGGTGATATGCAACAGGAAGACTATGGCACATGATGGTACATACCTGAGAGAGGAACCATGCTGAATAAGGCCATATAACCTTGCACGTGTCTGGTTGGGTTTATGTCACTTGGGGTGAGCGTTGGGAGATTCCTGGCAAAGGGGGTTGGACCAGCATGTTAATTATCTGTTAGTTACGAATGGGTGACATATAGGAAGAGTGAATGGGATACTAGAGAGAGTTAATCAGTGTTTTATTAATGTGACGCTGCAACCACAATACCACAATAAGATTAAAAACACATGGGTCTCACCTCGCACGCGTTCATATACTTTACCCAGTATTAGAGATCTTCTACTTTGTAATTGATTTTTAAAGCTGATGAGAATCTATTTAATTTTTTCTCCCAATTCTGCCCACGTTCGAGCAATTGCCCATCGCCAACTTTGGGCTGAAATTCTGATTTTCTCCTTTCAATTCCTGTAATTAATAACCGTGTTCAGGAAACGCCTGAGGGGAAATCTCACAGTTCTGTGCTAATTGTTTGTATGCCAAAGTGCCTATTTAGGGAGAATGCTCATTGTTATCATCTTAAAAGGAACAAAACAATAACATCTTATTTTACATATTACTCGTGAAAGAAACCACAGATGTGAAAATGTCAAATATTTCATTATGTATTTGCTCTGTGGGCACACTGGAAATCTAAAGGAGTTTTTTTGTTGTTATTCCTTTTTGGTTAATAGCAATGGGAGGTTTGCTAATTCCTTTAACTAATATTTGCCCAAATAATGTGGCGAAATATAGCCTGTCAGTTTTCATTGTTTTTATGCAAATGTGTAACTACAACAACGACAAACTCATGCTGTCCCTGTTAATCTTTTCCATTTAAATAACTTACTGTGATATGTGGTTTTCTCACATTTATCATATTATGTCAAGTGTTTTGAATTTTCTTCCCATGCCAGCTGTAAACAGAACTCAGCTGTTTACAAAACTGTAATTACTGAGCCTTGGTTAATTGATTGATTGATTGGTTGATTGACTGAATTATTATTTATAAACTAAATGTTCAAAAACACAGGTGGAGAATAGTATAGTACAAGCACACCCCTGTACTGAAGCTTGTATTGCTACATGGTTACATATGTGATAGTACAGCGAAAAGGCGTGTTATATCCGTGTGTTCAACATTGAATACAAGGATAGGTAGTGTGTTACAGTATCATTATCAATACAAACCAACAAATGAATTATCAAACGAGGTCGACGAGCCAAACAAACTCTGCCGGCCTCAAATCCTCTTTGTGATCTCATATTCATTTCCAGTCCCATCATTGAATCTTCGTCCCATTTTGTTTTCACGGCGCAGCTCGGAAAGTGCCCCTTCATTACGGGCTCAGATGAAATTCCTTGGCTTTCCTATCTCCAATACTTAGCGCTCTGTCTGCGCTTACACACGCTGCCTCAGTGATCCTGTTACTCAGTCTCCTGTGTTGAAGAATGTCATCTCGGCTGCCTATTGTTGCCGCATTAACCGTAGGCTAACAGAAAAGTAATTGGAAACCGATGCGAGCCAAAGCTTCAATTAACAGACCACCGAAGTCCCCATTCTGAGTAATCCACCGTAATGGCTTCGTATTTTGGGGGGCCTTTCAGTCACATGCATCCGGCTCTCACCTCCTGACACCGGCTCTTAAACTCGGAGCAAAATCCCCGCTTCACAATAATCTTCATTTCCTTAATTTTCTCTTTTTCTTTACCCTGCCTTTTCCAGTGAAGAACAGTGTCTTTCTGCGGCTCACAGTCAGACACAAGTGCGAGGTGTAATTGACTACCACAGACACCGAGGAGATTCTTAATTATAACTGCGGGGTACAGCGGCCGGATGGATCTGAGTTTGACAGTGTGCTGGAGAACAGCCTCGTTTTATTTAGTATAGTTGTATTTCTTTTTTTATTTTATTTTCTTACAACCTCAGTACATTTTGTTCACTTCTGGCCTGTGTCTGGGTAGATGTAGAATGATTTGGAAAACCAGATACTGTGTGACTTTCTTTTTTTTACACATTTTGTTCTCATAATAATTCAGCTTTTTTCCCCCCCAATGATCTTTAAAGTGTTTAAGTTAGTTTGGGTATAGTGCAGAATATATGATGATCTTCATTTTAATGGCCTATAGTCAGTAATAAGCCCTGCAGCTTTACGCTTTTATGAAGCGAACAATACATTTCAACTTCAATTAAATGCCGGCACGATACAGGGATTGATCACAAGTTCCTTGAAGCAGTATATTAAGTGAGCTATTTGTTGCTGTAGGAAGGGGTTTGATTTAAAAATGAAGGCGGGGATGGGGTGGACACGCATTAATATCAAAATGTGCCTCAGTGTTTTGTAATATCATTTTGCTTCAGCGGATGAGTCTACATACCCTTCCTCTTCATTTTCATTTCATATTGTGGCATTGCAACTGGCAAAAATCAGACTAATCACAGTTACGCTCTGTTGCACGGTCCTTTCTAGTTATTTGCAAAGTGTAAACTACTGTTTGAAACTGGGCACCGAGAATTATTGGCAACAGCCGCTGTGGTAGAACAGGCTGGATTGATACCAGCAATCTCTCGGCTTTGGAGTCGCCCTGTGCTCTGAGGGGAAGCTTTTATAGGATGATCCAAGTGGAAGTGCCTGGTGTGAACAATGTTTCAAAAGCTTAGCTGCGATTTCTCTACTGCTTTACTTCATGAGCTCAATGTGACTTTATGAAGGCTTCAATTATATTATGCTGTAAACCGCAGAGGGCAAAATGTAACACAAAACAATTTGTATTGAGTTTTACTATATTGTTAGGTCTTCTTTTGTGTGTAAACAGCTGGACTGGCCTACTGAAACATGATTCGTTTAGTTTTATAAATATTTGCATGAATAATATCTTATTAGAGTTTGTTGAACACCAATTCAACCTTGGAGAAAACTCTGAAGATTCCAGTTGATTGACCACTCCATTGACTGAAGTGCAGTTTAATGAACACTTGAACAAAATGAATAATAATTAAAAACGTTTCAATGAATGGCGTGAATACACATCGATATGCAGACACTAAATTAGCCAGGCTGGCGCTGTGGTTGAATTGGTTAGTTCAAGCTCGCTATAGGAAGCACGAAGCAGCAAAGTATGGCTCTGAAATGAAAGGGTTGATTGGGCTGGTGCCAAGTGGCAGAGAAAAGGGACCCAAAGCTGGCAGCTCTCAATGAGTTAAAGTAAGCACTAATAATTCCTTCTTTCCTCAGTTTCAACTGGCAGTTAAAATTAGCTCTTGTTTTTACTGTGTTTATTGATGCTAGTCCCCTGTTCTCAGGGATATAAAGGAAATAGGCCGACTTACTCGAAGCTGGAGGAGCCAGCGATTGGACACCAAGCTTCAATCCTAGCATAGGTCTGTATCCCTATCTATACTGAGCCTTTCTGGGGGAGGACATGCAAGGAGGCGTGCAACAATGAGACAAAATGGTGCTAAAGTGCTTAGAGCCTCTTCTTTCTTTAATCAAAGCAAACACACATATGCAACAAAAGCGAACCGTGGAACTGAATTTTATACATCTACTTTGCAGTCATTGTTTCATTCCCAGTCTGTCATATTATTACGAAGGACACTTTTTCCCATGAGGTGAAAAGCATGTGCTACTCTAGAGTTCAGTGGGTTCCTAAACTCATAGGAATATCCATAACTGTCTTTACTTTGTTCACACCGCATGTGGCCTGATTTATATACGTAGGTCCAGCACAGTTTGGATAATAGCAGACAGAGGAAACTCCGACAGAAATTAAGATCGTGGAAATGTATAAATACTCAGTGGAAACCTATAGTATCCCTATTTGTTTAGTATGTTTTCCAATAAGAAGGAAAAACAGCCTGATCCAAGTTCAGATTTGGCTCTACCATGGAAAAAGCTTACAATGATTCCTGTCACCATCTCGAGATCTATCTCAGGCCTAAGCGGATTGCAATAGCATTTCTCTCTCTCTTAATTACCTCTTAACGATCACACTTGCCGCCAACGAGCATATCATCGCTGAAAGATCTCTCCTTCAGTTCAACTTTCCAATGTTCTTATGTTCATCTCACTTTATTAGTAGATGTGATCAAACCATACAGTGGACAGTATATCTGCAAGATCCTCAAAACAATCTGGGGAGGTTCCTATTTAACAATGAAGTAATTAGCAACATGGGAAACTAAATCGTCTTGTAGTTCTACTGTTGTACTATTGTTTGGGTGGACATTTTACAAGGCCTGCACATGTATTTCATCATAAAGGTAACTGTTAAGATATAACCGGAACATTATTAATTCCGAAATAACCCTTTGAGGAGGAAGCAGCTCGTTTTGTAATTCCAAGCCAACATTGAGCACAAGTGAAAGAGGGCTGACACGTGCAATCCACTCGGAAGGGCACCACAGTTCGGAATCGGTGGCACAGACGATCTTCTTGCCCTTAGTCTAACATTCAGCCAGCGTGTCCCTTTGTTATCAAACCCCTTCCCTGGCAATTATTGCAAACTTCGCTTCACCTGCCCTCCGGAGCATTAGCAACTGAGCAGCAGGAATGGGAGAATAGCTACATTTATTTATATATATATATTATTCACTTTCCGTAGATTAATTTTCCAGGAAGCCCTGTCACTACTGTACAGGGAAACGAGAGAAGCACGGGGGGGTGTTGGTGCTGATGGTGGGGAGCAGAGAGGGAGATTGGGGCAAGTCATGCAGTTTTTTATTTTTTTTTATTTTTGTATTTTTTTACTTGACAGATCATTTTCCGTTCCCAGGTATCAGGGGGTCTGGCCGATAATTGGCATGCAGATTGCAGCTGATGGCGTCGCAGCGCGGAAGAAAGGAACTTGCTAGTTAGAATAATGAGACGGCCTTGCTGATGGATGGGCGAGGGAGGAGGTCATACAAAGTGTTTCAGACATAATTCCTCTCCCCTCCACTTTAATTTTTTTTTTTCATATCCCACAAAGCCATAATCTTTCATTATTTTTTTCTTTCTTTCTTGGGAACAGGGAGAGACGCCGTTATTCTCTCTCTCTCTCTCTCTCTCTTTTTCTCTCTCTGTATTTTTCTCTCTCTCTCTTCCACCACCAGTCCCTCTAAGCGATATTCTATAGAAGCAGCCCCTTGGTTGAGTAAACTGTTTCATGTACACAGAATTATGGCAATGTCACGCCTCATTAGTTGCTGGCTATCCTTAAGCGCTCAGAGAGTTTTAATTAAAGCAGAAGAATTAATTGTCGTCTTTGCATGGGTCTCACTCAGTGACTCTTAATCTACTTTTGTGAGGGAACTGGCAATTAGTGGTAATAACAGCAGAAATAATAACAACAACAGCAATACGGCTACTACTACACATACTACAAATACCTTTAATACTATTATGACTAATACAAATTATAATAATAGTGTTATTTTTGATAATAAGAACAGAAAAATGTCATTTTACAAATGTATACATCTTACATTGGGGAAACAATAACAAACAGTATTTTTAACATTTTGGTGAAATTGCTTTTTATTAACATACTTTATTTATTTTATCTTTGACCTCAAGAAATATGCAATCAAGCAATGAGACTGGTCAGCACGTGTACATTAATTTTGTCTATATTAGAGTCATGGAACTTTTAATCATAGATTTGTCTAGTCAATACATTTCCAGTTTGCTGTTGTTTTATGGAATGAAACACTTTACAGTGAGGAGAAGGTTTACAGTGAGTGAAGAGAAGAAGGTTTACAGTGGCTGAGGAGGGTGAGGAGAAAATGTACAGTTGGTGAGGAGAAAGTTTACAGTGGGTGAGGAAAAGCTTTACAGTGAGTGAGGAGAAGTTTACAGTGTGTGAGGAGATGTTTACAGTGTGTGAGGAGAAGTTTACAGTGAGTGAGGAGTAGGTTTACAGTGGATGAGGAGAAGCTTTACTTACTGCTTATAATTTGCTCAACAGTGCTGATAGTGATCCAGTGAGTGGAATAGTCTTTTAATGTGGTGCTATATGAAGTATAAGTATATTAAGTCCATCCCATTAAGTAGTTTAAGTTATTTTAATTGAAGATTAATTCCAAATCCATATGAAATATATTAAGTCCAACCCATTCTAGCTATTTTGTGTGGGTGGAGTTTTTCACACTGACAGAGACAGGTGACATTTCACACTGACAGAGCTAAGCTGCAGTGTATTAGCATAAAGAGTTACTTGTCAGTGTTAAGATTATATCTTAATGGAGAGAAATCGAACAGTATAGGATGGATAGGATTTGGTATGGGGGGGCAAACAGGCCATAATACATTGGATTGCAGGCATACTATATTGGTTCACAACTTTGCATGCATACTATATTGGTTTGTGTGTGTATTATATCGGTTTGTGTGCGTACTACATTGGTTTGTGTGCGTACTACAGTGGTTTGTGTGCGTACTACATTGGTTTGTGTGCGTACTACAGTGGTTTGTGTGCGTACTACAGTGGTTTGTGTGCGTACTACATTGGTTTGTGTGCGTACTACATTGGTTTGTGTGCGTACTACAGTGGTTTGTGTGCGTACTACATTGGTTTGTGTGCGTACTACAGTGGTTTGCATACGCACTATATTGGTTTGTGTGCGTACCATATCGGTTGTTCACGTGACTCAAGTGGGCGGGGCGGGACTGGGGACGAAGGGAAATCAAGGTTAAGTCATCCAGTAATCTGTTGCTTGAGGACAAAGCTCGCTCTGCTGCTTCTGCCATGATATCATACGTAACTGGTTGATACTGTATTCACAAACCAATATAGTACACACACAAACTGATATAGTACACACACAAACCAATATAGTATGCACGCAAACCAATGTATTATGGCCTGTTTGGCCCCCCATAATTTGTTCTTGGCTGTGTTTGAATTTGTTGCAACATCATTTCCTGGTTATTTATCATTTATAATCATTTAAGGATCATGGCCTGCTAAGTAATGCAAAGAAATAAGTAACGAGACAATTTGTATTTTTTATTTCAAGGGACAATTAAATCTATTTTTCATGATTATTCCCAAACTAATTCAAACACAATGGGGAGTTTTACATTGCATTTATTGAAAAGTATCAAAAGCAAATAACTTTTCGGTTTTCAACTGAAAGAAACTAATATATATATATATATATATATATATATATATATATATATATACATACACACATATAATGAATGCAGTGTTCATATTAGTTAATCCCTGCCTACAGCCCTCCCTAAATCTATGAATTTGTCATTACAGCAGGTAAGGATTTTATTTATTATATACACTAATTAACTATTATTATTAGGTGTAATAGTAGGAGTATTCCATTTTATCTTTAATCTATTTGAAGGTTTAAAAAACAATCTAAGTTAAAAATGGCATATCCAACGGCAGTGACAGTATGAAAAAATTACGTGCCAAACCTTTAGTTTTCCTTATAGTATAATGAAGGTCAGTAAGTGTTCAAATGAACCGTGTCCCTTTATTAAAAGTGTTTATGCTTGCATTCACATTGCAATAGCTGGGTAGAAATGCAAATTATATTGCAGAGATGGAGGCAGAGAAGCTAAAAGAAATGTTTAATTGCTAGACTGTACAAGTTGGGAATTCAGTCAAAATTAGAGTATCTATAGAGCAGTTTATGTTCAAAGCATTTTTGTTTTTGTTTTTTTGTAGAGAATATTGTGATTCAATATGAAATATATATACTGTAAGCAAATTGTAATGTTTCTAATGTTTTGATACCAGATGGGAAATAATTCAGAACCTGCAGTGGATCAAGGATGTGAGTGTCAATTAAGAGGATGTGGTTTTAGGGATGAAACTTTACACAAACTGCAGCTGGTGGCTGGAAGAAGATGAGGTTCTCAAATCTGTCAACAGCCAAACATGCAAGACGTGCCGAATGCCCTCGTCTGGTCTATTCTCCTGCAGTAATGTTCTAATAAACATGATTTTATATATATACACTGACCCATATATCTGGAAGAATAAACAATGCACTACTTTCCCAAACTCTCATTGTAAACAAATCAATACTAAAGAAAAACATAACAATGGGAAAAGCTAAGGAATGATACAGTATTGTACAGTAATATCATGTAGTCTAGCTAGCAATTTGTTAATGCATTAATTGTTGACATATATAGTTTAGGCAACAGAACTATAAAATATTGAATTACATAGTCTCAATATTTTCACAATCTACCACTTAAGTAGTAAGATGAGATAGTTTGTTTTCTGTGAATTCCCATTTTAAATTTGTGAAATCTCCAAGATTGGGTCTGTGTCTGAACACCTACACGTGACAGCCCCCTTGATGAGATGTTCGCTCCTGGGCGGCGTGGCCTGAGAGCACCTGTGCCCGGTGGGTAGGGGGTCGTTCGATTTAAAACCATCTCCTGATTTTGGAAGAGCTCTTTCCCCGACACCTCCTCCTCCCCTGGATTTGTGTGTTTGCCTCTCTTGCATTTAAACTCAAACAGCCTAATCCAGCACACAAAGCCCTTGACAGGCCTCAGAGGCCTAACAGGCCCCGACACAAAAGGGTTTGTCAGCCCCTGTCAATGACGGTAATATGGAAAAACACACCGCTTCCTATCCGACGGTTTGAGGTTCTCCGATTTCTCCCGTTTCAGGGCGTGTGGACGGAAAGGGGCTTCCCTCGGCACGGCCTGTGTGTCGGCGAGGGCCTGGGGCCACGGCGAGGCCTAGTGGTTGAGGTTTTTCAAACAAAGCCTGCTGTCACATCACCGCCGCCCCCGAATGCCACGTTCGACTCTGATTGCCTCTAATCCCCGCAGCTATATAGATAATTAACCCAGCCTGTCATTTTCACTGACACCTCCCCCCTTTTGATCAACCTTTGAGCCAGGTAGGTAAATAGAGGTATTAACATATGAGTGCTGTTAAGTATCGTGTTTTGCTCGACTGGATCAGTCCTGTCTCCCTCAATGCCGTGCTCTAATCCACTTTCACAATTTGAATGCAAAGCCCCGGAGTTTAGTGTTGTTCTTTCTTTGTTTACGTAGGTTTCCTCCGTGGGGAATTGTAAGCGAACGGCACAGATCACCCTTTAGTGCTGTACTGACTCGCCAAAAAACAATCTGAAGAATGCGCTTAATATCGAGACCATTAACGGCCCGAATGATGGCTCTAAAGCACCGATTGTGATTGTGAAGTGGTGTCATTCAGAAACCTGGTGGGAGCTTTACGTTTGTCTTTTAAAAAATCCACTGCGGGTTGACCTGGGAGATGGGTTCCTCGAGGGATGGCTGGGCCGCAGCCGTTCTTATTGACACGCCTCGTCAGAAGCCACGTGGATCATTCGACTACCGTACGTGGCGGGGTTACTGTAGTTCACCACTGCAGCTCCTGCTTCTACACTCAACTCCCTGGTCACATGGGTCTCTGAATAATCAACTCATAATCAAGAATAATGCCAGTTTATTAATTATACCATCGGTTCAATTAAGACATTAAATTCCAAGTTAGGAAACTCAGACCAGATTATATAAATGAGTTTCTATTTCCAGGGCAGATTTCCTTGTTGACATCGTTCCCCATCCAAACTGGCACTGGTACAAATAATCTGTTATGTAACTGCCACAGGAGAAGTGTCTTTTAGTTGTATGTAAGTGCTTTAATGGGGTCGGGGGGCTCAAGACTAAAACAGTACGTGCAGAATAAATATTAAGGCTTTCTGCTCCTAAAGACTGGGTTTCACTGAAACACTCTTAAAAGTCCCTTTGTGTATTTCTCCACAGACCGGGAAGACATTAAAGGCTCCGACAACACTTTTACAAGCTACTTTCTCAAAGATAGTCGTTCAGATTGCAGTTACACGATTTAGGCAACATGAACAGCAGAGCAACATGTACAGAAAAAAACTCACACAATACTATGTAGATCAAGCACATTAACTGGAAAGCACAGATAATGAATAAACTGCATTGTTATTTGATTGGGAAGCCCTTGAAAGGCTAATATATGAATCAACACGTTTTGATGTTCATCAGCATCAGCAAGTGGTGCCATCTTCTGATAGGGACCGGGTTTAAAATATATAAAAATGAAGTGTCTCAGCTATTTGTAAGTCTAAGTTTCAACTTCTGAAGTGAGGCCCTATCAATCCACATTTCTGTCTGTAAGAGGGGCTGGGATCAACCAAACCCCAGGACTGAAGGCTGTCCTGGAAGCAACCCAGAAACATAAAAGTGTGAGTGCACAATACCCACTCCTAATTGCCGAACAAGGGGGCCTCTTCGATAAGTTTCACTCGGCGAAAGCTGCCGTCCCGCGAGTTTCTGCAACTTTATCTCCCTCACACCCCACCGACGCGAACAGAGAGAACAAATTCACCGTCTCATCCGCATTCTTCCAGGCGCGCCGAGGAGCTGTATACAGTACACACTAGATCAAAGCCTTAATTGAAAAATAATTATAGGCACTTAATCATTGAAAGCAGTGGGCTAATTGAAGTGAAAAACAAGAAGGGAAACGGAGGCTCTGTGAATCGTCATATAAAGAGGATATTGTGCAGCTTGAGTCTTTAATAAAGCATCCTCTTCAATCCCCATTGTCTCCCAGATTAAATTGGAGAGGGCTATTAGCGGAGTTAATTGGCTCTCTAATTTAGATCTCGACACTGAATGCATGACGGATGTGAACCCATCAGCCAATAATGTGAGCACTCTGTCAATCCCCCAGCTCGCGCCCAATTGGTTAATTACTCCGGGTGTTATTTATGTTTTATTTTGTTCTCTCCTTCATATGAGTCCGCCCCAAACCTTCACCCCCCCATCCCTTTTCCTCCCCTCCAAAAACATCCCCAAAATAAACTTTTTTATCCGCCAGGGATTTTAAAAGTGTGCTCTTCTACTGCTCCAAGTAACCGTGTGCAAAGACAGACAGTTTTTAGCAGACGTTGTGTTGAGACTGTCGTGCAGCGCTCTTGTGAAGTCGCCGTGATTTCACCGCCCCTCTGAGACACTGTGCTGGGTTTTGAATAGTGTCAGTAAAGCACTGAAAGAGTAAGGGCAAGGGGGTCAAAAAACTAAATATTTGTGTTTGCTATGGGTGGCTCTATATAATGTTAGACTTAACAACCTGTCGCCTTTGTCCTGTTCTCTCCTGTGTGCACATGAGGCCTCTCGGGCTCTCTATTCAGATCAATGTCAGAGGACAATGACAGAGGACACCGTATTGTAGGAGGTACTGCCTGTCACAAATGCCAAAGTCTCAGCATCACGGCTCCTAGGGTTAACCTTTACCATGAGAGAGACGGCCTCATTGAGAATGAATCCTGGGCCGTTTCAGCGTCATAATATCGGTCTGCAAACTGTCCTGGCGGCTGGTCTCTTCTTGTTGTTGGAGACTATAGTACTTGACTTTGCGTTCCTCCAGGCCTGGGGCTCTCCTGCGAAGCGCTCCGAGGTTCCTCCTTGTGAGGAAAACCACAATCTGAATCTAACACTGAATAATCAACGCAGGGGTGCGGGCTAAACGTTAAAATTGACTCCCGAATATGTCCCAGTGGAAACCTCTTCAAAGGCCTGCATGTTGCCACGTTTGTAAACACTTGTATGGATTTCCAGGCAGACTTTTGTAATGTTAATGGAAAGTCTGCGGACAGAGATACGAACACAGCTACGGCTGCCTTTTAAAGGCGTGATGTTCATCATCCGAGCAGCGAAAAGACTTCCAGACGCGCGGAATACATCTGGTGATGGCATGAATACATTCATAGATTTCCCAGAATACAGTACATTACAACCTCCGTTTTAACCATCACTTTCAATGCTGCAGAGCACACTGCACAGCTATCTGCACCACTTGGAAGAGGTTTATACAGGGGGTGCACCTGGAGAAACAAAAGTTGAATCAAGAGGTCATTAATCCTTCTAAATTGAACAATCGCTGTTATTCCTCATGTGAGATTCGTGTTAAAAATGGCTTTGCTGGAATGTTGCCCCCCCCCCCTCGCATTACCTTATATATACACAGTGTTTCTATTATTGTAAATAGAGGAATAATATCTCTCCTACTACACTGGTGTTTCTAAACATCTTCTGCCCTCTAGTGTGAATCAGAGAGGATTGACGGTGCAGTGCCCACACTGAGGAACATACTCGCTTCTGTTGTATGAAAATTACGCTGCTTCTAAATCACATTCTTTCAGGGTGTTTTTTCTTTTGCAGTTTGTACCATTGACTAATTAGCTTATAAATATGGATGTTTTAACAGCTGGTATGAAACAGCCCCTATACTGAGATTCAGTTCTGTCTATCTGGAGTGAATGTGTATGTCTTGGTGTCTTAGTAATATAATAAGATGAATAAGTAGTAGTAGTAGTAGTAGTAGTAGTAGTAGTAGTAGTAGTAGTAATGTATTAGGTATAAAACATTACATTTATTTGTAAAAAAAAAAAAAAACACTCCAAGGTGTTAAAAAAAAAGATTTAAAATAATGGCAGTCCATATTTATGTAGAATTGACTGTGGGGTTTACAGTGTGTACAGCACAGCCAGAACAGAAAGGGTAATGGGCAGAGAAAACCCAAAATGTGGAAGGTAAATACCCCTATTTTTCTATTACTAAGCCAAGCTTTCATCATCTCTGCACTATTCTGCTGTGCATTTTCATCCATGTCCCTAATGGATGTTAGTGAAAAATTACTTAAGCTGCAAAGGAACTGGAATGACTGTAGCCGAGGTAAAACAGGGTTTTTAACTTTGGGGGCATATAGACCTTTAAGTATTTAATGTACCTTTCTTTGTTTAAAAGCTTATTTTGCTTGTTTCTTTCAAAACAAACAACTTTTCATATTGACAGAGTCATGACACGATATAGCTGGGGACGTTTTGCACCCTCTGGGGATGATAGTGTTGTTGTGTTGTGTTGTTTGTTTCCTGCCATTGTTTTCTCCTTCAATGTGTTTTCACTGCATGAAAGTTATGTGTCAAAATTAGGAGTCCTTTCTCTGAAAAATAAAAAATACAAATAAAAAGTTTAACACATTTCCAAGGGTGTGCAAATGTGAATACAAATGATTTGATGTGGAAGCATATGGTTTTATTCTTCTATTTTCTATTATATGCTATATTTTGTTACTCTATTAACTATTCAATGCACTATATACAATTAATGTGCAAAATAAAATGAATAAAACCACAAAAAAATAAATATGTTTCCCTGAATAAATAGGTTGTTAGTTACATATAATAATAATAATAATAATAATAATAATAATAATAATAATAATAATAATAATAATTATTATTATTATTATTATTATTATTATTATTATTATTATTATTATTATTATGTTATAGTAGGGGTTTCCAAGTAACCTAAGCAACATTAAATTATTGGCCCATATTTATTTTTAAATATAGTACTATACTATAATACAAACAGAAAATAATGAAAAAAGATTACATTGAGAAAATACAAGAACATTATTATTTATTTGTGTATTTATTTATTTTAAATTAAATACTGATAATATAATAAAATAGTGTGTTTTTGGAGGTCTTCATGTTTTCACTTCAGTGACATATAATTTACACCGGTGACAGTAAACTATGTATCGTAGTGTTTTTTTGTAGCTGTGCTATGTTTTTGTACAACTATATCATATAGATACATAAGCAACACCAGAGTGTCTCACTACATCATTTCCACTGCAGACTTCAGCTGAACACTAGTGTGAACATCCACACCCTTCATTTGTGCATTATCGGGGAATGTGTGAGCCCTACACTGCCACGCCAGAGTCCACACAGACACCTGTATATATTTGAGCAGCTCTCCTGCTCCAGCCCACGGTTTGACTCGCTAGCCATTTCACTTTGGATTTGCACCTTTGTTGTAATCACTAACAACCCAAAAGACTTCTCCCGGGTATGTGCACAGGACAAAATGCATAAATATATTCACAGTAAAGTGAGGGAGGACAGGTTGGTTCAAGGTCTTTTCAGACACTGTAAACTGGGGGGGAAATGCTTTTGGGATTTACCAAACCGGAAAAAAATGGACAAATTACCTGGTCGCCAACTGAAATCATTCACTGATTAATTTCATCCCATTATGAATAGAGGCCGATAAGAGCTCTATGGCAACCTTCCCTCGACCAAGCCTGCTTGTGTTGACAAAACGATAATGCTCTGGAAACACGGCCCTGTGAGCGATCTCACCCCGCTGCTCTTGGCTGAAACAGGATGCTGTTCAAAGACTGGCAAATAAATTGGTCTCTTAATTACACTAATACTGTAATACTGTAAACCCATTCAGCACTTCTCTGTCAAAAATTATGCTGTAAATGTTAAACTAGTTCATTATCTTTGCCATATCTCCTGCTTTTGATTTAAATAATCTTTGCAATGCACTTCAATCCTAGTTATTATTCACTTCTTTCTATTTGCATAAAACAACTTCAGACGTTTTCCCTCAGTTCTCCCTCGTGCGTTCCTTGAGTTTAAGGGTGTTGCACAAGGTACTTCAACACACTAAGACACCAGTAAAGGAAAAGCATGTATTCACTTGAGTCATTCAATACATTTTAATGCAACTGACCCCTAATAGTAACTGGGCTACCATGTGCCCCAGTAGTTTAGTGTTCGAGGGGAACATTGCTCCTAGCATGAGCTGATAAGAGCTCTATGGCTGGCATGATGAGGCCTTTCCCTGATCTATAGTCCAGGTGCAGTGGTCAGGTGACAGTGAGTACATTGTTCAAGTTGCAATTAGCGATATCGAATATGGGTTTGTGTCATATCCTCCTGATGTAACTAGACCTGAACCACCAGCAGCAAAGTACAATAACAAATCTTGTGTGGGCTTTGTGTAAGTTTTCTCCCTTTGACCTATTGTAATCCCACCCTCAGGTATTGATTATTCGGTTTATGATCAGTGGGTGAAGTGAAGTTTTGATTTGGTCTCAGAGCTTGTGATCTCATGAAGGTATTCCTGGATGCAGTACCTCATTGAGTACGATTGGTTACAATATCAATGGCATTTGGATCAGTGTTCAGTGATCAGACGTTCGTCAACGCACATTGTTTTATGTTTTTCCGAAATCGTCAATTGTCTGCGCAGATCTGCGGAAATCTGTGCTACACGAACGCGACCCAAGAATTTTCAGATTGCAATAATTTCCTCCAAAATAAATACAAATATTTTATCAAAAAGACAGTGTTCAGTAAAAGCTAGTTGTTATCTATAATATTACTGTTATTATCATCATTATACACAAACTGATTAAAAAAAGTATCTAGGCTATCAAGCACAGTCGATACAATTGGTTTGTTCCTAAATTGTGAGTAACTCGGTACTTGGACAAAAGATTTTAACTGAAGGAAATGGAACTGAATGTGGCTACAATAAGACGAATTTGAAGCGACACGTGAAGAGTGAAATAAATCAAAGTCCATTTGTACGATTTGTGTGTTTATTTATTTCTTAGACTAACCTGTGAAGGCTTTGGAGGTCACTGTTGCTTAAATTGTTTTGTTATGTAATAAGTTGCCACACAATTATTGTATGGATTTAAATGCTAACAAATTAGAACTGTCTTGCTTCTAAAGTTAAAAAAGGTAAATTAATGTAATTTGTTTAATATTTCAATGACTAAAACTGAATTAAATGCATGCAGGTTTAACGTCAATATAATGAAATTAAATAGCATGACTAAAATGTGACTAAACTAACTAGTCGACTAAAAATAAAGAAAAGTGCATGACTGACTATATCTCATAGACAAATGAGACTAAATCAAAAACTGATGACTATATTAACACTGATTTGGAGTCATGGAACAGATATAAAATATATCAAATGGAGGAAGAAAACGTGAAGCATTCACACTATTAATGTAGAAGGTGATAAAGTTTGGTGATAAAGTATGAATTATATTTACTTTTAACTTACTTTATTTATTATTCAGCTGTACTACTATATGTATTAGTATCACTATGTATAAACCACACAGAAAGGCCCACTTCATCTGAACTCTACTAATGGTGCCAAATCCCGTTTAAAATTCAGGCCGACCAATCGGGACACAACCCAATCCTAATGCACGGGATGGGCCGCAGGATCAGGGCGTGGCGGGGAAGCTGTGTTATCACCCCGTCATTGACAGACCGTCACTCGCCTCTGAAAGGTACCAGGTGGGACTGTCTCTCCGAAGCTCTCCACGGGGAACAGGTGAGTAACGGGCACGTCAAGGAGACCGTGTCACTCCCTGAGTCACACAGCTGTGTGGGAGGGGTGGTGCTGACCCTAGTTAACACCCCAGTCCAGGCTAGGCTCCGCTACAGCTTTGCTGCTCCTTCTCTGGGAACGTGCGTGAACAGTGCAGGTTTAATTCTAGTCTAACTCGCTTCACTCAGGAAGAATGGCCACCACCATATGCCAGACGGCCGGGTTCCTCCTCGCCGTTCTGGGAGTAGGAGCTATTATTGCAGCCACCGGCATGAACAACTGGAGCAGCCAGGACCGCCAGGGAGATGTGGTGACATCTATCTACACCTACAAAGGGCTGTGGAACAACTGCGAAGTGGGGTCCTCAGGCATGACTGAATGCAGGCCGTTCTTTACCATTCTGGGGCTGCCAGGTATGAAATGTGTTTATTTTATTTTATGTATTTGACTTGAAGTGCTGTATCTGTCAGTGTGCAGGATTGTAGGGGCAAACACCGTATTTTAAGTCTTACCCAGCTGTTCTCTCATCTTATAACATCAGTTATAAATGTTCAGTCAAAACAGTAGTGTTTTAATTTACAATGAATAGCTATTTTAAGTTGAACATAACTTAAATACACTGCTTTTCTCACACCTGCAGTCACCTGACACTTCCTTCTGTACTGTAGGTTCAATTACACAAAGAACATGGTGCAGTTATTAAATGACACAATTAAGTGTAATCTGTAGTGTGCTCTGCATTCGAAGAAAAAAAATGTACCAATTACTGTGTCACACCCTCCCCTCAGACACGTCATTTTAAAATCCCAACAGAAAAGAAGTCGTTCGCTGTAACTATGACTGGGAACAAGAGGGAGCACCTTTATTTTGTGTATTTTTTAAACACAATTTGAAGACTATACACACTGTTGTATTACCTACACAATTATAATACTGGGAAGCTGCTTTCTCTAGAGAGAGCACCTTCTGGCAAATAAAAGTAGACTTTTTTCATCAAATGCATTTAAGTTTCATCAGGTTGTTTCAATTCAGAGAAAGACAAAAAGTACAATTTCTGGACTCATCGTCAACATATTTCATTCTTCTGATGGTGGAAAGATGATTTGGCACATATGTTGGAAAAAAGCAAACTTAAAAGTAGGCCTTTACATTCCTCCCTTTAGGAGCTGCCCACTGGAATTCATTTGCGATGTCTGCATTTTTAATATCGCTGCAAGGGAGAATGGGCTCGAGTCGCCCTCTGCTGCTTTTATTTGCATTTTTCAGTTGATCAAAATAAGTTCCGATCAACAAATGTTCGTTCTTTTGCGATCTAGTTTTAGCGATCCAAATTCTGCTTAGCCTTTCAGATTTTAACATCATCTGCTTTGGCTGCAGGGTCATATATATTTTTCTGTGAATATCAGTCTCTTTCCCCATCTATATCGCCTTCGATTTTAAATTCACAGGCTTGTATTTTTCAATTTCAAACTGTAGAAGTTTCTCAGAGGGGGGGAAAGATAAATCCAATTAGAAAGTTTCAGTTTTACTCTCATAAACGCGTTCAACACAAAGCAATTAATCAATGTATGAATGGCATTATCCGCATTTTAAAAAAATCTGCTTTTCACCACACGCATAACTGTCTAGAATCCCATTTCCGATAAGAATTCATCAGACGAGGGCCCAATATCAAAGCTGAATATTAGCAGAACACAAAGAGCAGCTTTTAGACTATTGTGCTCCAGTGCAAATGATAACAATGTGAGAAAGGTTATGTGTGAAGGGAGGCCATTTTTCCTGTCTTTAGTTTTCTGTTAGTAGCTCATTGATGGGCGAATGTATCGACCTGTTTCTGGAAAACAAATACCAGAAGCATCGAGCTTCTCCTTTAATGCCATACTGCTCCGTACTTTATTGTATTTCAAAGAGGTTTACCAGGAGAAGATCATTTATCAGAGCTATCTTCACTTTATAATTGTGAATGATAAAGAAAATTATAATAATTCGTTATAACCTGGTCTTCTCTGATGTCTACTCTGATCCCACTGGTGTAGGAGCGACAGTTGTATGGTTTGTGTGTTCAGCGTACACTGGTTGCTTTTATGTCGCCTGGGTTTCGATGCTTTGAAATCCCCTTTCACTTGTCTTACTCATTAGAGTTCCTCTTCTCGTATCTCGGTTTCTGGCGAGAAGAATGACTGGTACCTGGTGACACAGTCATGTTCAAATACAGTCGGCTAAGTGTTTCGCTATCACAAAGCTGAATAAACACCATTGCAGGAACGGAGCGGTGAAAGCTTTGGGACAATATTTGGTTTCATTTGAATTTGAATGCATCAGATAACGGCCTCTGACAAGCCGAGGAGGTTTTCATTCAGTCCAGCTTCGATTTTAAGCGAATTTATTCTCTTAATAAATAAAAGGTTTTTTTTTTTTTTAAGCAACATCCTTTCCTTGCAGCCACTACTTTAGTATTAGTTAAATAACTTGTTATAAAATCCTTTATATTGTTGTGTAAATTTAAACAAGTGAAAATATCTTGGGGAGGCCTTCATCCAGCAGTTGAACAACAAAAGCTAATAAATGATGGTGAAGATATATAATTTATATATGTGTATGTGTGGCAAACTGGTTATGAGCTAGATGATCACTATTCTATCTCTAAAATAGAAAATGACCAGAAATGTTGCCCTTTGGTTTGAAATTGCAATTAAGTAAATCAACAGCCTCGTCTTTCTGTTTTCCTTCCTGAATGTAAGTGCAGATATCATATTTTGGATTGTGAATTAGTTTTTTCCATGATTATTATATAAAAATATATAATTTATAACAAAATCATATTTCCTTACAGTTGCTATTTACAAATGGTTATACATTTTAGAAAAGTGTAGAATAACATTATTTCAGCTGAGGATTTATTATACTGTGTAAATAGTGGTTTTGTCTTAGTTACTAGTTGGCATTATCAGTAATATTATTGGGTTATCTGTACTTTTTGTTCTTAAAATAAAATGTATATGAACACAATACATTATTTTTGATGCAACATCCATGTTTATCACTTAAAATGGGATTAAACAAAATTGTGGCCTAGGGCTGAAACTGCATCTGTTAATAGCTGTAAACTCTCAAGGCTGCTTCTCAAAACCTTCACTTCAGTACAACTACAAAAGCTAGTCAGAAGACTGGTGTATTTATTTAATTAGTTGACTATGTTTCTTAAGTTCATGAGCTTCTTGGGAAAGGAAGTAGAGCCATATTGGGTAAATAAAGAGGGAAACACGAGGAGAGGCTTCGTAATTCTTGAAACAAAACCCAGACTGTCATCCGAGTATCGTCAAAACCAAGTCGAGTTTTTTTGAAATGACACATTTTGTGTCTTTAACTGCCTCCCCCAACGCCCACCCTTCCTGTTCACATTCAAGTCACAGTGACGGGGCTGTGAACAAACAAGACCCAGAGAAACAAGCGCAGTGGATCGAGAGAGGCCCGGTGACAATCGTATCTGAGTGAAACACTGAAAGTCAAATAGGCGAGTCAGTTCTCGGCGATAAGACACAGCGCTTTGGCCAAATAAGGCAGACGACAGGTGACGCAGAAAAAACTCGAAACCCAGGATCCGGGAAATTTACGGACTTCAGCTTCAGAGCATCGAATAGACAGCATCATGGCGGTTACCTTGTGCCAGGTGATGGGATTTCTGCTCGGGGTTTTGGGGGTCGCGGGGATCATCGCCGCCACTGGAATGGATCAGTGGAGCACCCAAGACCGCTTCGACGACCCAGTCACGGCGGTCTACAACTACAAGGGTCTCTGGCGGACTTGCGGCACACAGAGCTCTGGACTCACTGAATGCCGGCCTTACTTTACCATCCTTGGGCTGCCAGGTAGGACATCACCGGCGGGCAAGTGGGGTCCGCACTGAAGAGTTAGCACATGCCAGTTAACTTCCTAATTTAGGGTTATGGTCCATTTCTCCAGGGAATCTTAAGAACAGAGAACAACAGTGCTTTTTAAAAGCCTTTTCTGTTTGTGTTGCAAGATCTTTGTTAGAACGGATTTTGATATTCACATTGTTGGTTGTAATTCAATGAAATCGATGGAGACATATGGGGTTTGCATAGCAAGTGTAAGAAAAAACATTTTTATGTTCAAATCTGACCTTATTTATATAATATATATATATATATATATATATATATATATATATATATATATATATATATATATGTGTGTGTGTATGCTTATTTTACCTACATTTGAATTAATTGATGGTCCATATTAGTATTTGATGCCATTAGTTGATTTGCTAGACTAGAGCCTTTGTGCTTCTAATTAATGGAAACCTGCCATGGCCAATCCCCGACTCTGGGAGTTGTATTTGAAGTTAGTTAAAAGTTTGATTTTATCTGGGCCTATGACTAATTCATGTGCTTTGGTCAGTGCTGATTGCAAGTGTTACAAAAGCAGCTTGGTACGTATGACACAATTAAGGCAATTAAGGCTTTGAAGGTATCAAATCAATGACACAAACTAAAACTTGGTAATTTTGTTTCACCCGAAATATTAATTTTAAATCGAACGACAAGCAACCATTTTAAAAAGAGTGTTCTCTTGTTGTGCCTTTTAATATAAACACAACATAAATAACACTGGTGGGAAACAAAGTCATAGAAGTACAGATATTTGACAGAATGGAAACAGTAAAAATGTAAAACTGTTGTAATTCCAAATATACAGTCCAGTATTTATTAACACTAACTGCATTACTGGCCAGAACAACAAAAACCGCACAGCTAGATAATGGTTGATAATTAGATGTTTGGTAGAAAAGAGAGAGACTGGAAATTTGGGATGTTTTAGGGTTGACTGTTTTATACAATACAGGAATGTTAGCCAAATCAACAACTGTTGTGCAATAACACCTTGCTGAAGGTCACATGTGTATCAGTTAGAGATAACAGAACAACAGACCTGAAACCAGATAACAAAACATTGACGGAAAGTAGGATTTTGGACTACTTTAGTGACTTGTAATTAAAAACAAAAAACTTAAACGTGACTTAAAAAGTAAACAAAACTATTTGTATACTGTGATACATCGTCCCATATCCCGTAAACAAGGACACGCCCCTCGAAAATCTCCAAAACCGACGCTCGAAACTCCCGGAGGAGGCCATGAAAACATTGAGCAAACATCAGATAAAGAATGAGCCTTACTGATAAGAGCCAATGAGCGGCTTTCATTTCACGACTTAATCAACGCTCACTGGTAAACGACAAGCACTCGGCTGCAGAGAGAAAATGGCCTCCACGATGTTCCAGATGGTTGGGTTTGTGCTGTCGGTGTTAGGACTTGTGGCGATATCGGCTACAACAGGCATGAACCAGTGGAGGATACAGGATCGGTACTACACCGTGGTGGCTAGTGTTTACACCTATTCTGGACTGTGGTACTCTTGTGTTGGCGAATCAATTGGCCAGTCAGAATGCCGACCCTTCTACACTGTTCTGGGACTACCAGGTTAGTGGACCGCTTTCCCCAGGACAAGCTGTATCTCTATTTTGCTCCAGTTTTTCCATTTGCAGACATTTATTTGGGGATTCTGTCATATGACGTCGAACCTTACCTGTGTCCGTCTGCTTATCTCATTTCTGCAATTGCATTAGGAGGAAGGGCACAATTTTTTAATTAATTTTGTAACGTATGCAATAAGAACCCTCGATGGATCATTGATCACTAACACACTGAGTATTTCAACAAAACATATTTCTGATTTAATTTACTTTATTGAGCTGGTCTCCAGAACAGGGGCGTAGGTTAGGTTTTAGAACGGGGGACATGGATTTCGAGTCCGCCGCGGAGTGCAGTTGTCGAGTGAGGGTTGTGGGGGAGTTTTCCGATTTCACCCGTTCATCTCGTAAATAATGACTGTGAATTGACATGTCTTTGAAGTGGGGGGGTCGTACCACCCGTAAATTACGCCAATGGGCAAATTATTCAAGTTCTCTCAATATTGGGGACCATACATTACTAGGGGGACAATTTAACATTCTCTCATCATTGGGGGTTGGTGCGTCTATGCATGAACGTAACTAAACCTACACCTACGCTCCTGAAAAATATTTTTTGTTGCAGGTATAGAGAAACTATTTGACCTCTTAGTTAGGTGTTTTAGGTGTGCCACACCTTAAGATAAGAGCTTTCGGTCTGATTGAGATAATAAACCGTAATGTTCTCATCTAGGTTACAGAAATATACCGGTAAACAAAGTAAAAGACACATTTCCTCTTTAAAAACAGACAAAACAATATTTGTTATATATTTTATAAACCAGACACTCACAGAGTAGCATTTCCAAACATCCCTATACCCTTTAACTTGTGGATAAATGTCATCCTGTTCATGGAGAGCAGGATTTAAAAAACAGTTCAGGATATTTCATTTTATGTTTCAGCAGATCAACATTTGTTTTTAATAGTTTAGTTTCGTTTAACCAACATGAAAATAGAGCACACATCGGCTATAGGGTATCCTCAGACCAAAACAATTGAGTTGTAAAAATTTTAGTTTTATTTTCACTGTAAAGATACTTACGTGTCTGATCCTCAAGTGTGTGATTTATAAGTTACTAGGTCGTGTGAATATTGTCTCTTATTGTACCAGACACTATTTTCGCAGTTTGTCCAGCCAGAAGCGCTTACCTTCGTCGTCCTCTCACCCAAACTGCACAGTAACAGACACCCTTCACAAGACCAATTCATGTAAAACACTTTAGTAGTTCGATTATACTTTTCAGCACAAATATGTAGAATGTATATTTATTTAAATCATGCAATCTTAACCTTAAATTTTTGTTACCTGAAGATTCACTGCAAGCAGATTAGCTTTGCGGTGAAAGGGGTTTGTAGGGTTATTTTGTTCTTCATCCAAATATATATATATATATATATATATATATATATATATTAGTTTAACACTATTTAATTAGTAATGCAAGTATGTTCTATGCTTTCACTAAATACTTTGTGAAATCCCAGGTGGCTAATCGTAGTCAACATACAACAGATTACCTCACCGGAGTGGTCTCCGATGATGGGAACACTTAATATCAGTTCATTTATTTTCTTAGATTTAGAAACAGAATTCCATCACCCAGAAGACTTTGAACGCCTCACGGACTCAACTTCTGAACGAAAATGCTGTCAGCTTCCTGTATGTGAATCAAGGGTATGTTTCCTCCTGTGACACACAGGTAGCTTCCAGGCTGTCCGAGCCCTGATGATCGTGGGAATCGTCCTGGGAGCCATCGGGGTGCTGATCGCCATCTTTGCCCTGAAGTGCATCAAGATGGGGAGTATGGAGGACACAGCCAAGGCCAACATGACCTTGACAGCGGGGATCATGTTCATCCTGGGAGGTGCGTTATCGTTCCCTCTTCTTATAGAGCTACTGAAGGCTTAGCAGACGACAGCTGCACTCCAGAGGTGGCTTTTGCTAGACAATCAAATTCCATAGTCCTCAAATGTTGTCTATGTTAAGGAGTTCATTATCCTTGCTGACTGCCATTGTGTTGCCTTCTCCGCAGGCATCTGTGCGATTGCTGGGGTCTCTGTCTTTGCCAATCTGATCGTGACCAACTTCATGTTCCTCACCCCTCAAGTTGCGTATGGAGGATCCGTCCAGGTCAGGTAAGGGAATGCATGGTCTGTTCCTCGAGGCTGTGCGGTCCAGGCACATGTGAAGAATACCTACAACTGTTGTTTGGCCAATGCACGGCACAGGGTGATCTTCCCAGGCCTCGTCCTCATCCACGCCTACCTAAAGGAGTCCAATTCCTGATGTTACTCCTTCCCTCACCATGGTGACTCTGTCTTCCAGGTACACATTCGGCAATGCCCTGTTCGTCGGATGGGTGGGTGGAGCGGTGCTGATGGTGGGGGGAATCATGATGTGCCTGGCCTGTAAAGGCATGGTGCCGGAGAAGTCGCGGTACGTTTCTTTAAATCGATTATTTTGAAAGTAGTTGAAGTACATTTTGTAGTAGTAGTTCAACACAGTGATCCTTTGAAAAGCACCAGAATTCAATAGGCCCTATAATTTGGTTAAAAACAAAAATGTGCCTTTTGAACAGGGTTAATCCAGCCCGCAAAAGGTTATTAGCTTCATATGATCTATTTAAACCCCTTTTTAAATAATCTTCTTTCTTCATAATAAAAAGGAAAATACTCGAAATCCATACATTTTTTGTGTTCTTTTTCAGCTTCAACGCAGTGTCTTACAAAGCGCCATCCCATAACACCATCTACAAGTCCGGTCAGGGGTATGAGGACAAGTCTAGGCAAGGCTACGATGAGGGATACAGGGCCCGCAGCGAGGATGGGCAGCGATCCGCCAAATTTGACTATGTGTAAATCCCTATACGCGGCCAGCCCGATCATTAGTTACTGATGCTAGGATTTCGAACGGGGATGTTGTCCTCCTTTACTAAACAACGCTGCCAGTCTCCATAGCATTAACTGTCAAACACGCATCTCTCGATCACCTGGGATTCGTAATCGTGAAATACAGACAGTGGCGTACTGTAGGTTAGGGGTTGCAAAACAATTTAGTCATTTAAGGGGATGGGAGAACACCCACAGGCCATTTATCCTACTGCGGACAGAAGTTCACACGCATGTGTGTAGAAAATATGGTGTGGACACCATCTCCTTCATCAAAACCCAACTGTATCATCACACTTAATCAGTTTACTTGTTAGGTTTTGCAGTTCATCAAAATGTAACATTTTACCTAATTAAGCAATTTTGCTCCAAGACACTATGTTTCTTTATATATATACATTTTCTTTCAGTATTACCTGTATATTGGGCATCAAACAAAGGAAACTAACTTAAAATGAGAATTTACAGTATAATTAGTCATTGGCTGAATCACCCCATCACCCTGCAGGTACACATTTTGGGTTCATAAATCGGTCAAAGAAAACAGCGTGAATGACCGAAAAGAGAGAAAATTATTGACATGTTGATATTAATGGAACTGGGAAGCAGTTTTCATTTTATTTTTTATATATTTTTAATATTACACTATACTTACATGGTTTGTATAATATTGTTTAATTGTAACTTCTGTATTTTTTTATACATTCAATTTAGATGTAGTCAGAGGACACAGAGCAGACGCTTACTCACCTGATCGTACATGTAAGCAGCTGCCTGTGAGACCTAACACCACTTGATTTTATTATTTTAAAATGGCGTCAAATTAATTTTGTTGTTGTTGTTGTTAGGTTAAAATGTTTGTGCGATTTAATTTTGTGCTAGTTGTGACTTTCAAATAAAATATTATCCCTCCAACTGTGTGACGTCTTCAAGGTCAATCCAGCCACAATGACATCTATACGTTTACAACCGGATTAAAATAATTTAAAAAGTCAAGAAACATGCATTAGTTCGGTGCCAAAACTCACTTGACTCGCCCCTGCAGTCTGGAACCGAGGGCTGTAGAGATACTTGGTTAAACTTTTAAACGTAAAATTACAAAAATGAAAAAAGTCTTCTTGGTTTTGAGAAACTTTGACTGCAGTGTTTCTGCTGCATTTGTTTGGTACCTGACTGATCCTAATGGGTGGAACATTGTGCACCGGCGCTACAGATAAGAAAAGCCACTTCATCGCCTTAGTAAACACACCTGGAAACTTCAACACAGGAGCGACTTTCTTTAACTTTACTGGAACCTACACAGCACTGCTTCAAAGCAATCGTATATCTGGTTCATTTACGTTTGATATTATTATATAATTTAAAAAAGACAACTATGAGAATTGATTATATTATATAATATATATATATATATATATATATATATACACTCACCTAAAGGATTATTAGGAACACCTGTTCAATTTCTCATTAATGCAATTATCTAACCAACCAATCACATGGCAGTTGCTTCAATGCATTTAGGGGTGTGGTCCTGGTCAAGACAATCTCCTGAACTCCAAACGGAATGTCTGAATGGGAAAGAAAGGTGATTTAAGCAATTTTGAGCGTGGCATGGTTGTTGGTGCCAGACGGGCCGGTCTGAGTATTTCACAATCTGCTCAGTTACTGGGATTTTCACGCACAACCATTTCTAGGGTTTACAAAGAATGGTGTGAAAAGGGAAAAACATCCAGTATGCGGCAGTCCTGTGGGCGAAAATGCCTTGTTGATGCTAGAGGTCAGAGGAGAATGGGCCGACAGATTCAAGCTGATAGAAGAGCAACTTTGACTGAAATAACCACTCGTTACAACCGAGGTATGCAGCAAAGCATTTGTGAAGCCACAACACGTACAACCTTGAGGCGGATGGGCTACAACAGCAGAAGACCCCACCGGGTACCACTCATCTCCACTACAAATAGGAAAAAGAGGCTACAATTTGCACAAGCTCACCAAAATTGACAGTTGAAGACTGGAAAAATGTTGCCTGGTCTGATGAGTCTCGATTTCTGTTGAGACATTCAGATGGTAGAGTCAGAATTTGGCGTAAACAGAATGAGAACATGGATCCATCATGCCTTGTTACCACTGTGCAGGCTGGTGGTGGTGGTGTAATGGTGTGGGGGATGTTTTCTTGGCACACTTTAGGCCCCTTAGTGCCAATTGGGCATCATTTAAATGCCACAGCCTACCTGAGCATTGTTTCTGACCATGTCCATCCCTTTATGACCACCATGTACCCATCCTCTGATGTCTACTTCCAGCAGGATAATGCACCATGTCACAAAGGTCATATATACAATATATACAATTTAAGCAATTTATTGCATTAATTATAAACTGGCTGCAATTCTTTGCAGCATTACAACAGTAGGAAACACAAATTGGTAAAAATATTTTTATTTCCAACAGATATTTAAATACAGATGTAAATCAGAGGACCTTTATATAGAAATGCCACAAAAGTAGATTAAAATGTACTGATTTTTATTTATTAAATTATCTTACATAGACTGTAATGCTCAAATGTAACCCTTATAAAATAAATAGAATAGTGGAGATTCATAATTCATTTTGCACAGATATTCACACACACACACACACACTTCTGAGATAAAAACATTATAACTCTGTTGGTTCTCTCGTCTTGATTTGGAATCCAGAACAAGGACAACCGGAGACCCTTCATGCTCAACACCGACAGACTGCAGGCAACTCTGCTAAAAAGCAGGTGCCATTTTTTGAGGCACATTCGGACACTATTTTTAATTTAAGAAAAATATTTTAGAATATTCATCAAGTAAAAGTCACAGCAATAATGCACTTTAAAAAATTCATACAACTCCACACAATACATCTGTGGCTGAGATCAGCTCAGACCCTGGCAAGCTAGAGATCAAACCAAGCAACGCATTTCTAAGAACAGGATTAAATCAAATCACTTAATTTTATATATATATAAAAAATATATATCCTTCATCCATTAAATAGCTATTAAAGCTCAGATCAAAATAAATATTATATAGATATACACAGGTGCCCCATGGAGCTATTAAATTCAGTACACAAACTTAATTTGCTTGAATAGGCCAACTGGCTTCAGAAGTACTCTGTTTCACATCATCAACAGGCTGCTGGATTTGTTCTGGGAAGCAGTTTGGCCGATACTGAACATCATGTCATGATTTGATGCAACACCTTACAAACCCCAGGCAGATGTTCCTCTGCTTGGCAGGAGGGAAAGAAAGATAAAGCCTCCCTTGGACACTCTCAGTGGGGACATCCTTTATTTGAAAGGCTGCACGAAAAATAAAAATCGGTCTTGAGCCAATAAAAAACGCAGTGTGTCATCTGAACATGGGCGCCGTGCTGTCCAATCCCCGTCTCGGCGAGGCCCCGGGGTGCGTAGCCAGGCCTGCGTCTGCTGGCGAGGCGAGGTCTCACCACACTCCTCCCCGGCTGGCCGAGGAGCTCCACGCACTGGTCGAGTCGGCGCTGCCCCGCACCCCCGGGCCCCTGGGGGCCGAGGACTCTGGGGTGATCTCTTCGATGGAGGACCACTCCAGGTCACTGTCCTCCTGGGAAGAGGAAGAGGAGGAATGGGGGGCGGGGGGTCAGGCGTTTGTGTCCAACACAGTTCTCTGGTACACAGTGCTACGGAGACGCACCCTAAACACACACAGGTGTGGCTCCTGCTCCCGATTCAAGTGACCGAGTGACACGCTGATAAAGGCATCACAATGGGTTCCCAAACAGGACTGCGTTGCTGTACAAGAGGAACTAGGTCTCTATTGTAGAATGCGTCTTCATTTTCCCTTTTAAGTATCCTGATCCTAAACTCCTATACATCTCTCTATACACTACATTAAAATCATATTAACAAATCTTACCTTCACTTGGTTCTTTGCAGCAGTGCTGGGTCTGGCTGCTGAAAGCACAGTAATCCCACCTGCAGGCTTCTTTCTTGGAGAGCTAGCCGCTCTGTCCAGGCTCTTGGCGAGTGACTGGACCACAGACTCTAGTAGGACAGACAGACAGCGCTCAGGGTTGCCAAGGCCTGCTAGGTTTACTACACTTACTAACTTCTTCACCAGGTCATAGACTGGCTCCATCATTGTCAGCTGGGAACCAAGTTTATTTGTTTGACAAGATACACATCCCACACGACCAGAAACCCATTGATGCGTTCGCAGTGCCGAGGCTGTACAGTTTGCGGAACAGTGCAGACCTAGATCACGTCTAGATCGCACGTCTCGAGCCGTGTCAAAAGCTACACCCACCTTGCGATCTAGGGAGTCTGGAGCTGCCAGGACTGTACGGGCCGTCCCAGACCTCCGAATCGGACCAGTTCTCCTCAGTGGGGTCGGCCCGGTTCTGCCTGGCGCCCGGCTGGACTGTCCGGACCGCGGCCTGCGCCTTGCTACCGGGGCTGGTGATGTACGCACTGTCTCCGACCGACTCGTCCCCGGAGCTGAAGGGAGGGCTGCTGAGGAGACCGATAAGTATAAACACCAGCAATACGATACAAAACTGACCACATTCAAACCTAGAATGGTAAGCGCTGTTGTGTGGCTTGGCCTGGTCTGGACTCGGTTCCTCATTACCTGCTCCTCTGTGGACGGCTGCGGGGCGTGTGGTGTTGGACAGTGGTCCGGGGGGCTGGCTGTGGAGCCTGGGGTTGAACGAGGCGAGGGGAGGGAGACCTCGGGGAGGGAGACCTCGGGGAGGGCCTGGGCTTGGAGCTCTTCTTTCGGGTTGGGCTTCTATGGATCTTCCCTTCTGGAGATGAGGAGACGCACTTTGAAGGTCATGCTAAGTTGTGTCCCAAAAATAACATCATACCTTGACCTTTGAACAAACGTTACCACATCAAGCTTTAACTGCTGTAAAATACATGCAAATTGACTGCTTTAACAAAAGTGTGGAACCAAAAATAAATAAATAAATAAAATCAGTAAAATAAAAATATTGCTGGATAAAACACCTTTTCTCTGTTAGCCCCGTTTATTATCTCGTTCCTGTACCCCAGCACTATGACTGCACATTAACACATTCTGAACAAGGGCAGTAATGTTCAGACTGTACAATGCACTAGTTAGAGCTCATCTGGATACTGTGGACAGTTCTGGGCTCCACACTTCAAGAAAGATATCGCTGCTCTAGAGGCAGTTCAGAGGAGAGCAACCAGACTTATTCCAGGTCTGAAGGGAATGTCCTACTGAGAGACTGAGGACCTGAACCTTTTCACCCTGGAACAGAGGAGACTACGTGGGGACTTGATCCAAGTCTTCAAAATCATGAAAGGATCGACCACATCAAACCAGAGGAGCTTTTCCAGATCAGCAGGGACACACGCACCCGGGGACACAAATGGAAATTGGGCTTCAAGGCATTCAAAACGGAAAACAGGAGACACGTCTTCACACAGAGAGTCATCACAATCTGAACAAAACTCCTCAGTGATGTGGTTGAAGCTGAACATTTGGGAACATTCAAAAACAGACTGGATAGGATCCTTGGATCACTTAGTTATTAATGGACACCAAACGAGCACGATGGGTCGAATGGCCTTCTCTTGATTGTAAACTTTATGTTCTTATGAAGTGTGTAGGCTGGGCAAAATCACACATGCACAAAAAAACCTCCCATGAACAGGAAATGAACTCCAGCATTTTAATGACCATCAGTTCTAATCTTCATTATAAAAATACATATACACATATCTTCCCTAGAGGAAATAGTCACTGAATGCACTGGGGTTTTCCACCATGTGCAGAACCATGTACTGTTTGCAGGGACGGTATCCAAAATTCAATGAAAACACATTACAGTATTGCTATAATTGGGGTTGAGTATGCTTTCCCTTGCTGTGAATTATTATTACTGTTAATATTAGCCTATTATGTAGGATTTGTATGCCATTATCTCACTTTTAAACTATGTTATTTTCTTGCAAATTAGTGCCGTATCCAGGAAAAGCTGGATCACGCGCCTGCATGCAGAAACAGGAGAGTCTTGTGCTCGGAGCGATTGCGTAGGTGAAAAAAGGACAATAGGAGGACAAAAATATGAGTTTATGTCCTGATATATTGGTAGGAGAGTATGTATATATAGTATGTGGTTTTTCTGTTCATTTCTATCATGTTAGCAATGGTTAAAGAAAACACAGTTCAACACCTCATTGGGTTCGACCTTTAAAATATTTTCATTTCATCGAACCGAACAGGGCTCTGGTTATGAACCTCTGCTCCGGTCGTGAGAGTTGAGGAGCGCGGCTGTCTTACTGGGCGTGGCTGGCATCGGCACCGAGGCGCCCTGGCTCTTCTGCAGGCGGCGCACCCTCCTGGCGACTTCCTGAGAGAGCGTCTCCCTCAGGCTCTGCATCTCGACCAGTTCCATCCCTTTCTGCTGCCGCTGGCCAGCCACCGTGGCCCTCAGGCTCTTGAAGGTCTGTTTGGAAATGCCCGTCGTTCCCTGAAGATTAAACACAACAACATAGTGCTGGTTACTGTGATTTGGGTCCATCTTCACTGACTAAAGATGTCAAAAACCCGAACTGGTTGAGGACGATGGATGGAGTGTGGCTTACTGTGCGTAGCCCCATGCTCTCCAGCTTCTCCTGCAGGGTCTGCTCCGTGATGTGCCTGAACTCCTGCACAAGCTTGGGGTTCCTCTTCAAAAAGACCAACAACCGCTGCCTCAGGTCCCCTCGGTCACTGAGCTCTTCACACACGCAAAAAGAGAACGTTACACAAGATGCACACGACTTCATTTTTATTTTTCCTTCTGAAAGGACAAAGACCAGTACGATGAAAACACTGATCCATCACTAGGATATATTTTCTAAGGTTTAGCAATAACTTTATCCACGTGTCCATCAATCCATGTTCAATAACTGCTTAATCTAACATGTGAATAAACAACTCAGGGTTGTTTAGAAAAAAGAAACAAAAAATCCTAAGCAATGAAAGCCTGTGAGAAAAAGTAACAAACAAATTAGGTAAAGTGTGGTAATTGTGACATTACTTAAGTCACTTCTACTTGCCAGGGAACTCCGAGACAAAAAGCCACAGGAAGTCTAAACTCCAGAGTCATGAATGGAGTTCCATTTTTTGTTACTTTGACAGGTATTCACTCTAAATTACGTAAACGAGATCCCCTTAAGTGAAAATGTGGACTTTCCCCCTTTGGACACACACCTTCTTCCTCTTCTTCCTCCTCCTCTTCCACGGACTCTTTATCTTGGACGACAGGAGCAGCTGAAGGAACAGACCCCATCACGACATCTGCAACTGATGTTCTTTCCATCTCTGAAAGGCGTGCTTGGAAACAAGACAGATTTGATGCTGGTCACCAGTTTTAACCACAAGAGAAACGTTACGTACAAATGTACACCAAGAAGTGGTCTAGCAGGGTCTCCCGAGTGGTTCAATTAGAAAAAGCCTCCCCTTGATCAGTGTGTCGTGTGAGCAAAGCGATCTTCTCTGTTAAACAAGAATAAATTACCTGAAACCGGTCTGGCAGACAGCTTCTTGATCTGAAACAGAAAAGTAAATCCACAAATTATTCAAATCAATATAAAACGACATTGACTCAATTTTCCGAGCATCAGGAAGCCGACTGCCAAGAACTGGCGAACGGTCGTGACGTTTCACCAGCGCCGTGAAGGAGACGTCACCTTCTCCTCCAGCGAGCGGATGAGCGCGTCCTTCTGTCTGAGGGCCGTGGTGAGGGAGCCGGTCCGCTGCTGGACCTGCTGCAGGGCGGCCTTCTGACCCGACGACAAGGACGACCTCAGCCTCTCGTTCTCGCTCTGCAGCTGGACAGCCAACGGGGGCAGTTAGTGGGGAAGGAGTCGTACCAAACACCCGACTCGCAGCTTCCTGGGGTGTTATTTCTACTTTACGCGCCGCAACAGAAGACGGTCAAACTAACAAACGGATGCAAACGGACTGCTGGTCTGTGAGGAACAGCTTACTGAATTCCTTGAAATCAACAAAAGGGAAGACTATGGCTATTTAAAATAAGGCCAGGGAAGAGAGAGTATGGTTTGCTTTTTCAGGATCAAGTTAGTTATGAAGATTTTCCTCTATAATTGCAGAGAGCAATATGATAAACAAAACAAAATCAGTTTCATTTGCACAAAATATTAATTAAAAAGATCAGTTACCTCTTCTTTCTCTAACAGGTGTTGGTTTTGCACATCATTCAGCTTCTTCTTACACACCCTCTGAAAGATGAAACAACCTTTACTGCCATCTTTAAACCTTGGGTGCGACTCGTTGATTAACTCGTTGAAATCTAACATTTCAAGCGGACACAGAAGTGAGTCAGTCATCTCTCCGTCCTCTTACGATCTTCTCTCTGAGCTCCCTCTCTCGGGCCTCTCTCGCCCCTCGCTCATCCTCGTCGCGCAGGGTTCCCAGGTTTGACGCGGCCACGCCACTGCTCAGAAGGTCCTCGATTTTCTGTTCAAGTAATAATCATCATTAGAAGGGGAAAAAAAACACCACGATACCAAGATTGTGACAGGCCTGCATGGTGACACTGTGGCCGGAGCCAAACCAAAATAATATCTATGTAAATGCAAAATTATAATAATTGCAATGCACTCCTAGTCTTTTCCACAAACAAAAATAAACAAATTATGTTCCATCAAAAAACCTGGGTTGGAAATAGTTGTCTTGTACTCTACTTCCACCTAGTGTCAAAAAATTGTATTGCGTTACCTCATACCAACAGTACATTTTATGTGACTGAGAAGAATGTGAATCGATCCTAAAACCCAATTCATAAACTACAAACCCTGCTCCGACCATCTGAGCAGCTTTTACAGAGAGAGAGAGATAGAGAGAAAGCGGAGTCCTAGTTTAATAATTTCATAAAGTATTACCATAATTTGTGTTAAAACTGCTACTAGTCTATTTGTTGGCGCTTTGTGTGAATTTGCATAGGCCACAGCTCCTCACAAGGGTGTTCAGATGCGCCCGTGGGTGTGACTAGCTGAATGGCGAGAGAAGGGGGCTCGTGCAGTCGTAGGGGGGTCTCCTGGGGGCCGGACTCACAGCCACGATGTTGGAGTTCTCGCTGGCCTGGTTCTGGTACACCTCCTGGATTAGCTTCTTCATGTTGCTCATCTCCTGGTAGAACTTGCTCCTCTCCTCCTCCTTCCAGCTCTCCAGCTGCTCCTTCACACTGGCCTCCTTGTGCCGCTGCTCGTCCAGCTCCTGGGGAGAGTCACGCATGTCTGATGAACATCTCTCTGTGGTCAGAACGGCGGTGCACGTCTGTGCAACCCTCCTCCAGGCCTCGAAGCAGTTCCTGATGCATTTACCAAAAGAGCCAGCGATTCTTGTGTTGCCCAACTGGTAAGAACCTGCTCTGGAAGCTCAGTTGGACTTCAAGCTCAAGCTAAAGCCAGTTTGAATCTGGTCTTTTTGTGACCATGGATTCCCCCGTCTCCCCAGCTCTCCCACCCCTCTCACCCGCTGCTTCCTCAGTGTGTCGGCCTCGCGCTCTACTTCCAGTTTGGCCTGCGTCAGCCTCAGTCTCTCCCTCAGCTCCTCGATCCCTTCCTCCATGTCTTCCACCTGCCTCTTCTTCTGCCTCTCTGTGGAGCCACATAGGACATCGAACACAACTCCACTCATGACCAGTGTAGACCACTGCAGGCCAGCACCATCAGAACACAAACTAGTCATAGTCAGGCACAGACAAAGCACAAGGAAGCAAAATATGAAACTGCGTAATGCTCCATTCTGGGGATCTAAAGATAACGCTTACAGGACAGCCAGCACTGGAGTCCAGTTGGATCCAGGGTTCCTCTTAGAAGCCCAGAGACAGCATCTCATTGGGGTTGCTTTTCAATGGTAGGAACAGACAGTGAGGGCGATATTCCCAACTGACCTGAGGCTGTGATCTCTGGGTGTCTGCGCTGGACATGCGCTTGCAGGCAGGAGTAGTTGACAAACGTCTTGTCACAGAACTGGCACTGAAAGGGACAGCAGAGACGCGGTCACTGAAAAGACAGGGTTAGGCTGAATTCCGTGGGTGCAGAGGTGGCATGCGTGCACACCACGGCCAAACATATGAATCGCTGCAGTGATCTCACTGAAGGGACACTCAAGGGCCTATTTAATTCGCTGGGCAAAAGAGACAAACTTGAACAGCTTCAAACTGGAACAGCTTCAAACTGGAACATCTACGGGATGCCTCAAACTGGCCTTTAACAAGTCCAACAACCGGATTACCTTGTGGTAGTTATTGGCACTGGCCTGCAAGAGGAGCTGCTGGGTGTCAATCATCTTCTTCCTGCGCCGGCTCTCCTGACATGTGGCCTTGAGCTCGGACTCCAAGCGGGCCACCTCCTTCCTCTCCTGCTCCCTCTCCGACAGCACCGCCCGCAGCCGCTCCTCCAGACCCATCACCTGGGAACTCAGGTAGTCCTGGCAGTGCAGTAGGTACTCGGTGCTGAGCTGGGACATCCGCAGGATCTTGAACAGGACCGGGTCCACCGGGTTGCGGCAGTGGGGGCAGCGCTCCGCCTCCAGGTCACAGAAGGTCACCTCACTGATGTACTCCTGGAGGGTGCTCACGTCCATCTCCCTGGCCACCCGGTCCACGTCCAGGGCGCTGAAGCGACGCCAGTCCACGCCCTCGCGCCGAGCCCGGAAGCGGAGGGGCAGCGGCACCCCTGGGCTCCAGGGTTGCTGCATCATGCCGAGGGAGGAGAGGGGCTCTCCTGGAGACAGCTGTCCGGGCATCTTGTAGGGAGCTGGAGAGAATATCGTGGGAGGGTAATGGTGGTCTCTGTAGAAAGGCTCAGATAAAGGGAAAAAAATTATATGTTAATAAAAAAGGCATCCTTTATTATTACCCTTCAGAACAAACTCAAATTCTAAAAATAATAGAACATGATACGACATTTCACAAAATCACTACTTACATGTAAAATATCGTAATATGTAAAACTGGAATAATAAATAGTGCCTGACATTTTCACATTTTCTACAACAAATGTACTTACTCAAATTATCTTTGACTGCTTCCCTTAGCTTTGTCTTAAAACACATGAGATCTTTAGAGGACACACCATCATAAAGAAGAAATTCTCAATCGTAGGCTATATTATAAACTTTCTGTCTGATGCAAATTTGCAGATGCCCATTTCCAACATCCATAAACCACAGTCAAGATAGGTGCAGCCTCCAGGTTTAACTTTAACTTTCCATAAACACATTGATTCTCTGAGTTAAACATTCATATAACAAATTATTGTGCTTTCTAAGATTTCTCTATCCTTTGGGGTCAGATTTGCAGATTGTAGGTATTTGCCCTAGCGCTATCTCCTAATTTTAAAAGGTTATCATAATTCTGCAACAAAGAACTGTTTTGTATTGAGTGGCTGCTAGGTCCTCAATATGAAAGCAAGCAAAGCAAACAAAAGGTAGACACAGCCTTCAAAACCGGTAATAATAAGCCAAATCCTCTCTCTCGTGTTTGTCTGGTCTTTCCTACAAAGGCCTTGGCAGCGGTTGACCAGGAAACAAAACCCAGGTAGGTACACAACTTCTTGTATGACACATTTCTGTACAATGAACCACATGTACAAGGTGTGTAAAGTTGTTAAGATACTTAAATACATAGATTCCCCATTGGGGGCTGTTAGAATCAATTAGATTAAATGAGAGACAGAAATTAAAATTAAAATTGAGATTCTCATGCAGTGGACAGGTTACAGCAGGAACTAAATTACATTTTTATTGCAAGTAAATATTAACCACAGTAATCCCAATTTAGCATTAACTACGTAAACTGCTTTAGTGTTTGGTTTGTCCCGTTTAATACTTCATTGTCACCTGACACTGGAAACCCAACCGTCTGATTTATTGTACCTTCCCCCCCCCCCCCCCAGAAGTCTCCAAAACAAAGTTAGTAGTTACAATGTATAAAACATACTACAAGGCTTCGGTTAGCAAGTTAATCTAAGACCATAGCAACAAAAAGGGATCAGGAAGCCAGGGAGACAGAATTATTGAGGTCAAAAGCACTTCTGTTCAAGCATTTATTCAAAACCCTCAGTCCACCTCAGACTGCACATCCAGACTCTATTCCCGATGGGAATGCCTCCTTACCCGATAGGAGTTCATCCTCGGCCTTCAGACAGCTCGGGAAAGGCAAGACCAATGAATACAGCACAGACAATTCTGCAATGGTAACCTAGCAGACTGAACACACAGGGGTCCTCATTAAGCTTTTTTGTTCCCAGGGTGCTTGCTATTGTTTGCAAATGAACACAATGGCGTAATTCTACTTTATGTATTAGGACAAACCGTCCGAATGTTACCATTGCCAACCAAGACGTTTATCTTGACTCCAAGATTAACCAACCAGGCAAACGCTCAGTAATTCTCATTGGTTCACACATGTTTTAAGCTACAGGCATACTGACTGTTTACTTATCTCCTCCAGGCCTACACTTACATGTTTCACACCCACACACCTTACACACAACATACCAGTCCTGTACTCTCACTCTAAGATGTAGTCAAAAGAAAAACAGTTACAATCTAGTTACTACAAAAGGAACACCTGGACTGACGATATTGATTAACTTTGAAATCTGCTACTTTGCCCTGTAAGAAAGTTGGACATGTAGAAGATATGATTACATCTCCCCATATTTTATCTGGTCATCTTCAAAGTCTTTTTTAATCTCTTGGGATCCATTCAATAGCTTACTTTGTCCATCTTGGATCTGTCTGTCTTGCAGTGTGTGCGGCCCATTGACATGTTAACATTTGTACTAAGTTTCAATTATGTTCACGTGTGTTTCTTTCATAATGAATGTGACTGTTTACTCTGGTTTAAAGGATATAATGCACAGTCATTTTGGACAGTGACAACACAGTGAACACACAAGGGCTTCCCCTCCACGTTGTGTGTAACTATCCTCCCTGCATGCATGTATGCGGTCTCAGTATCATGATGCTAGTATGACAGGTTACGCAACAGCGAATGGCCAAGCACTGATGCAAAACCCATCAACCTGATCCAGTTTAACTGTTGACAAGATGATGATAAATGAGTTTTAGGAATAGTAATAGTAGTTGTCAGCTTGTATGTGCATGTCCCCCAGTCCTGCATTGAACTAAATTTCGATTTAAAACAATGCAGTCCTAAAACTTACTGGCACTGTAACGGCAGAGTAGCGTGTCACAGTTAAAACGTCTGAAAAATCTGAACAAAGCACCAGCATGTCCTGGAAATCAACAAACCAACAAACCACTCCCGTTTAAACTGCACTTATACAACAATGCCCTCCGTTGCTCAGCTTAGGTTGCTAAGTTATCCTTGTCTAAAAATAATAATAATATACCCGCGTATCTCGCTCATATAATCAAACGTAATAACGCAATCAAGTTATTCTGTTGGTCTAAGACGAGACATATACGAGCACAAGATGGACTTATTATAATATGAAACCCCAATCACAGCAGCCAGAGAAAACAACAATTGTGCTGCATGCAGCGGCCAGGGAAGGCAATCACTCACAACCAGCACAAAGCACAGAAAGCACTGTCTGCCCATGTCTTGAATCGTGGAAATGCGCCTGTTGTGCAAGGCGGACTTACCCAGTATCCAGACTGCTAGTGTGAGATACTGTTAGATGCCAAGTGCAGCAAAACGTGTAACTGCACCCGCAGCCGTGAGCCGGGACATCAGACCCCAGCCTATGAATAATGCAGTCAACAGCCTGCCTGGCAACGCGACGCCAAGCGCAGCTGCCGCCGTGTGTTTGTTTGTTTATTATGTAGTTATGTATTTATTTATTTCACGCTATGGAGATCAGACTGCGTTATAAAACAGACGAATGTGCACAGTTCGTCCTCTGCATGTTTTGTGCATGGAAAGCAGACAGTTTTCGTCATAGTAAAAGTGTTCTGCCCGTCGGGGAATCGAACCCCGGTCTCCCGCGTGACAGGCGGGGATACTGTCCACTATACTAACGAGGACGAGCTGAGCGACCAGCTCGCAGCGGCGCTTTTACAGTGTACCGCAGCGGTTAGCCGACAGCTCGTCCTCTTCTGGGTACGCGTGTGTGCAGGCGACCGGGTCAAACGCTCGCTGCCGCCACGCTGCCGCCACACTGCCGCCGCGCCGCGCACTTCAGCTCCCGGGCCGCCCTGCTGCGTGTCGGCCTCACTTCCGGGATGCACTTCCCGCCGCCATCTTGGGTGATAACCTCCTCGGAAACCTACAAATACGGAGGAGTATCCGTGCCCAAATTCAAATACATGAATATGAAATGGTGACATAAATAAATACATGGACATTTATCTATTTATTCGTGTATGTATTTCAACCTGTATTTATGTATTAAGGCTATTCACTTATTTATTAGTTTCTCTATTTATTTTTCGGTCTATGGAGGACTGTCGGTGCCAACAGGTGGCTACACGCCACGTTTTCGGGATCTTACAATCAAATTGACTTGTTAACGCGTTGACAATTTACGGTTTCTTACACTAAAATTTAAACCCACGATTTCTAGCTAGTATGTGATGGACAGTACGTGAATTTTGAAGATACTCTAACAGTCAAATTAATAATTAAATAATTAAATTAAATTATGTCATTTTTATTGCAACTTCAAAATCCTGTATGATATGCATAAGTGTCGGCCTTGTGGTCACCCTAGCTTATGCATCGTACAAAGTCTTGTTTAAAATCTGAAAATAGCGTGTAATAAGTTTTAACAACAGTTAACAATTATAAACAAGTGTGACTTTTTGTTTTTACCAATATGCAAATTCAGAAAAACATGCCAAGAAAACAAACAAATCTAAAATAACGTATCCGTCTGGGGTGGAAAGAAACGACAAATACAACAACAACAAAAACACCTGGAAATCAAACTAAAAGAAAAAGGTATGTTTTGAGGATTTATGTTTAATTATTTTAAATGTATTATCGTGCTTGTCGGTTTGGTTAGAGATCTAGATTATTGTGTCCGTCGCCTCCGGAACTACATTTCCCACAACCCCCCGCGCAGGCCAGCGCGGAACCACCACCTGCCCTGCGGAAGTCATGCCCGCATTGCCCGAAGCAATTCTGTTTGGTGAGATGTGTCTGTGGCTAAATTCGGACATATAACTGCCCGTTTGGATCCAATACAGTGGACATGACACTGTGTGAGGTTGTTGCGAATCAATAATAATACAGAGAGCGAGGTGTACAGCATGGGTACACAAGGGAGGTTGCTCACACCCTTTGTGTCGGCTCGTTGGTCTAGGGGTATGATTCTCGCTTTGGGTGCGAGAGGTCCCGGGTTCAAATCCCGGACGAGCCCGCTTTTTATTCTCGATTCAGATGTGCTTTCCTATCAATTGTAGAGCGTATTATTATTTTAATTAAACGCCGACGTGGAATTGTGCCTGACGTACACGGATCACAGAACTGCCAGCGAGCAAGCGCTTTGTGTAAAGAAATAATTACTTCTATTCACAAAATGAATGGCCAGTACGGGGATCGAACCCGCGACCTTGGCGTTATTAGCACCACGCTCTAACCAACTGAGCTAACCGGCCGGGTGAGTGTGGTGTGTTGGTGTGTTTCGATTAATAAGGAAATAATAGGAAAGTATAAATATCCAAACACTACAGAGTAGATCAGTCATTTATGTTTTTTATTGTTTATTAAAATATTACACTTTTCAATGTTTCTCCTTTGATATAATACAATATTGTGTCAGTCACAATTTTACACAGTCCGGTTTACTTCAAATGAATCGACTGCAACGACAGTATTAGTCTTCTATTGGCTAAGGCATATTATCATATTCAATTATCTGTATTCATGTCAGTTTCTAACAATGCATTCATTATGCAACAAGTCATAGCAAAATGCATTTGTAAACCTGGTTGTTAGCTGCGCTCACAAATAAATCTGAACTAAAAGATACATATTTTCAAAATATATGAGCAAATTAACATGTTTAACTGCTTACTAATACAAATGAAATACTGGTCTTTAAAATAAATGGTATTTAATACAGAAATCAGCTTGGGTTCGTCTGTTCACAAATCTGCTCTCTGATAGAGGTGGTGGGTTTCTGTTGCTCAGAGTCAGAAGGCTTTTCCGAAATGTCTCCAGCCTTTCCCTTCTCCACGACCTGCACAGCCCGGAGCAGGCTGTCCCTCAGAACCTGGTTCCGAACCACTTTCCTGATGAGCATGTCCACATCATCTGCGTATTTCTGCCTCTCCCTGGGGCAGTAATACTCCGCCTCATAGCCCTGGGCCACGAAGAACGCGCACAGGGCCTTGGCATCGGAGTTGTCCAGGCCCAGGTCTCTCAGCGTGGACTCCCAGGCCACATCGATTCGCCGGTTTTTGATCTTCCTCCGGAGGATGGAGGCCACGGTGGGTAGGCTGTTGATTAAATCTGGCAGTTTCTCCACCACCCGAGAGTGGCAGCAGCGGAAAGTTTCCACCACAAAGGAGAAGAAAAGATTGGTTTCCACTACTGTGAACCTGCAAAGAGAAGAGCTTCCCTTAGGTCTCGAGAAATACAGCTGGAGTGTGTTTGGTTCTGTTAAAACACGACAATTGAATTTAAAATGCTGTCTCGCAGTCATTCCTTTATAGAAACAGTTGTCAACCTCCATTAAGGTGATGAGTTTGAACTGAAATACCTATTATTATCCTGAAGTCCTAATTATCCCTGGTTGGCAGCAGCCTTTCAAATGGGGTGAAAATGTCATGGCCTGAAGGTTTTCCCATGAGCAAAAGTGCTTCCTGTATAGGTCTACTACAAGGTGGTCAGCCCTGTTCTTGGATAGACACAGTCTGGCACATTTCTCTACCTCGTCAATCAATACACAACTGCTAATGTTGACCAGCGAACTCAGAAGACACTACAACTCCAGAGCCTCGAGGCTGGCAAGCCCAGACGTATCGAGCAGAGATGGGACGCCTACCTGTCCTCCAGCAGTGAAGCCCACACCTCGTCCTGATCGGACTGGCTGGCCAGAACCTGTCTGTGCTTCTCCAGACGTTCGGACAGCAACTTCGCTGTCTCGTCCAGTTCTTCGAATTGGGCATTTATGGAGTCTAATTTGCGTTCCAGTCTGACGCCAAAAGAGAGAAAGTGTGTCATGAAACAAACTGCAGATTTCACAAAACAGACAAACCCCCTGGCAGTATGGAACAGCGGTTTTACCATCACAACATTCTTGGACAAGGCTTTTCCAAACCTTGTGAAATAGAATGCTTCAAAAATTAAAACAAGGTCCTTAAGAGAAGTTGTCAGCATGCAATCAGGCAGAGTAATTGTCTTAAGACATGCAACCAAAAAGCAAAAGTAGGTTTCCATGTCACTGACTAACCCGATACCATTATTTACTTTTAACGGAGCTTCACAAGAGCCTTCAGTCTTTATCTCGGTTACACAGCTGTTGCATAAATATCCTTCCCACTCAAGAATATCACCTGCTCAGAGTCCCAGTGAAGCTCTGCCATGAAATCCCGGCCAATGCCATCCTGTTTGCCTTGTAAAACACTATGGAACAACAGAGGAACTGATCAGCCCCACTGTGAGGCATCAGAACTGTGTACTGATGCACTGAAGGGTGGGCTATTTTAAACAGTCGCCAAAATAGCGAGCGCGTGTTGCGAACATTGATATCCTCTGGCAAGAAGAACCGTTTTACTGTGAAAACTCAAGGGCAACAGTTGGAGATGTTTCCTTATTGCAGACACTTTAACATTTAAAAAAGTGCTTTTATTATGTTACTGCAAACTAACTTTGATTCATATATTAAAATCAAATTTTTAGTGTCTTCTACACAAAACACCTTGCCATGGTAGGAGACAAATTTTCTCTTTGGAAATAAGACCAAACATTTTGCATGTGTGATTTAAGTAAGACCAGTGTTCGAGTTTGCCTGGAATAGATTGGGCTGTAAGGTTATACTAGGAAGTGTGCGTGTGTACGTATGTGTGGGCTTTGAGTGGCCTTCTAAAAATAAAACAGCTGTCATAATTTTTTATGTTCCCCCCTCTCTCAGCTGTCAGTGTAATAAAGGAACGAGCTGTGATGTCCATTTGTGCGCCAGGATTTTGACAATAGTTTTCAGGTCAGAGCTGAGTAATCAGGTACGGTATGAGAACTGTTTGAGACTTTCTGAAAGCTATCGGCCAGGGGTTCCCAAAGTGCGGCCCTCGAGTATGTTTGGTGCGGCCCCCCAAAGCCAATCTTCATCCGCCCCTTTTCTGAACCTCTACTACATATGTACACTTCATGAACATTTTCTGTTACAAATTGCAAATATAATTTAGGGAGGGAAAAAATGAAACAACAATTAAAGTTCATAAATGTTCCCTAACAGAAATGTATAGGAAATAAAAAGGTATGATTTGGGAAATATTTTCTTTTCATCGGTAAATCATTTTCTGCTGCGACCGCCCATCCCATGCAACCTCTGGAAATTGACCCTCCATCACCAGACATTGGGAACCCCTGCTATAGGCTGTAACTAAGGCAGAACTACGCAGAAACATAATTCTACTAAAAGACAATCTTAACCAATAATAATTACAAATATACAAACCATTATATTAATGAGCTCACAGAGAAAATGAGTGTTCGATTAGTTTTGCAGAATAGCTGCAAGATTGGTAACTGATAATTCTATCACTGAAGTTATTAATTAATTTAGAGCGCTGACTGAGGTAGTGGATGGAGCTTTTACATTATATATGTACAGTATAAAGGAGTATTTTTATATACATTAAGTAGTGGCCTGAATATTTAGGTTTAAATATTTTTAGTTTTTGCGAATGGAAAATATGTGGGATGACTCAATTACACTACATTGGAAACATTGCACTACATTATACTGAAATAATGAATTTCAGTATTTGTCCAGTAGGTGGCGGGTGTTTATTGTTTTTCAAGAACAGCAGCAGCTTTTAACATTGCCCTGTTTGTGATCTAAAAATAAAGTTTGAAGACTTAGATACTGTGTTTGTGTTTATAATGTACTGATAAGCAGGAACAGCTGAAGAAATCAGATACAATGTGGACACTATTCAGCACTAAATCTCTTTAATTGATTATAATAGGATTATTTCATTCATTGGCATTCAAAACCCCAAAGGGGATTATAAAAGTTACCTCCAAGGACTATAATTAAACAAGGCCCGGAGGTCACAAGTGGACGATGTGTTTAGGGTCCTTCAATGATAGGAGGCACAAGTTGCAGGGTTCTGGGACAAAAGATTTAACCCTTGGATACACCTGGAGGGGTAAATCACTTCCAAAGGATGTCCTGGTCTTTGAATTAAGTAAAGGACACTGTTTCATTGCACTTCCAGAAGTCCTAAAGTCACCACATCAATAGAGGACTACTGAGGGGAACTTATACTTTCTTCTTTTCAATAAATTACTGGTTGCACTAGAAAACACACACACCAAAAATACTGTTGTTAATTATGGTTGGTCAAAACAAAGCATCAAAGGCTACCTGTCTGTAATCTTACAGGATCTCCCAAATAATGGCTTAACAGCTTTTAAACCCCTTGGTATATAGACAGTTATTATTATTATTATTATTATTATTATTATTATTATTATTATTATTATTATTATTATTATTGTTTTTATTTCTTGGCAGACCAAGGGCGACTTACAACATAAGTGCAAACAAAGTGCAAAAATACAGTCAAGTACGAGGCATGAACATTTCAAATTCAAATTTACATTAAATATAGCAATTCAAAATATAATACATTTCACAACTTTCAATTTACACAGGCAACTACAGTAAGTGAGGTCCTACATCCTGGATGGTAAAAGCTAAGTGCTGTCAAGATGTAGAGTCACAGTCAAGGGCTACGGAAAAAGGGAGCAAGGAGGAAATCAATCAATAATGCAAGAAGCATGATAAAATACTATGAAGTGCTATCTAATGGGGATTAAAAGGACTAATATTACAAGTACTGTCTGAAAAGATGTGTCTTGAGTAAGCGCCGGAAGGAGGTCAGAGACTCTGCTGTTTTGACTTCAGTGGGCAGGTCGTTCCACCACTCAGGGGCCAGGAATGAGAAGGAGCAGCTCTGAAGGAAGGAGAGTGGAGAGGAGGCAGAGTAAGTCTTCTGGCACTGGAAGAGCGCAGTGGTCTGGAGGGGATGTATGGAGAGACGAGTGACTGAAGGTAGCTTGGTGCAGTGTGGTCGAGACAGTGGTAGGTGAGGGTCAGTGTCTTGAACTGAATGCGTGTCGGTATCGGGAGCCAGTGGAGGGAGCGGAGCAGTGGAGTAGCGTGTGCGAATCGGGGCAGAGAGACACCAGACGAGCCGCAGAGTTCTGGATGTGCTGGAGCGGCGGGTAGTGGATGCAGGCAGGCCGGCCAGGAGGGAGTTGCAGTAGTCCAGGCTGGAGAGTTCCTCTTACCCAGCTCCCCCAGGATTTAAAACAAACAAAATAGGAATACGTAAATAAAACAAGTAATCCAGTTTCTTTATTTGGGTATTTTATTTATTTACAATCAGTTCTAACATGTATTAAACATTTCAAAGGCCAGATATCTGTTGAAGATAACTGTAATTGTATTTCAACAGTGAACACTAAAATAAGGGATTTGTATCTTGCAAGTATTTTACAACCAGAAGTTTGAATACTTCTTCTGCATTTTTTTACATATCTCTAGAAATAAGTCATACAATAATAATAATTTGAGAAAAGAATATATGAAATGTTTATTTGTGTGTCTCATACGCCTACGGTCAATAGCAACATTGAAATCTATATCTGTATTCCATTTGTTGGCTGTTTTAGGTCAGCGGTGATGAAAAGGGTGTTCAGTTTTTGAGAAAGTTGAGAAGTTTTTCCATCAGATACAACCAATAGGAATCTAGAGGATCCACCATCAACACTCAGTGTTGATATTAAGGATATTAAGAGATATTAAGAGAATTTTGATTTCCTTTATTCAATATATATTCGTTTTCTGGCACCGTAAGCCCAGAATTCCCACAACCCGGCTATTTCAACAATGTCAATTTTGGGATTTGACACTGCTGGAAGTGCTAGCAGCGTGAACCTGCAGAAGCCAGTCTGGTTCACTGGTGTGCAGAGTCCTGAGGCTTTCCCAGTGGCCTCCAACCCAGTCCGCCCCGCTCAGCTAAAACCAATGAGTGCACAGCTGGGATTGAAGACCAGGTTATGGAAATTAAGGAGAGGTTTCTTCTTGGCCGGTGTGTGTGGAGACAAATTGGTAGGTTTCCAATAAACAAGAAACAGTCAGTATAATTTATTGGACGTGCCTTCCAGGTCATAGTAACAACTCTCTAGAGCCCAACGTGTTAAAGTAACAATTGGCAGTTCAAAATTGGGAAGGTAGAATAGAAGAAATAATAACTGGCAATTCCAGCGCAACACCCCCTCATTGAGTATGACAGGTTAGTCCTCAGCACATTAGAAAGTATGGCCTTCACTGCAGTTTCCAGAGGTTAGGCAAACATTGAGTCATTCAAGTGCAAATAAAAGGTAGAAGGCAGGAGGGATAGTGGAGGAGTAGGAATATCCAATGCTCAATGTCATTTTTATTTTGACTGAGGTTTGGCAAAGGAATAGGAAATGCTTCCTCAATAACAAAATCCTCAACCAGCACAATTAAAAGTAGCTTACTAATATGATCATTCAAACCACTTGGTAGTTACCAGACAATCTCTCCCATTCAAATAATAATTCTTAATTAGATCTAATACTAAGTGATAATACAGCATGCAGGAAACGAGTCCTTGGGGTCCGGAATATTTTAATTGCAAAAATAATCTGGCTAGTTTGCAATCTGCGCACATAATCATAAAGCACCATGGCCTTCTCTTATTATTATTTTTGTAAAGCCTCAAACAATTGGGTCTATTTCGGTCCACTACACAATAGATGGTGGCATAATTCAGGTCCCGGTGGATCTAAATTCCTCAAAAATTCCCCCTCAAAGGAAGGATATGCATTTATATTTTTTTAGTTACAAGATCACAAGTAAGATTTAAATTCCAGATATTTGCAGAAAAATACTTCAAACCCCTGACTCCAGTGAGCCCTGAAGTTCATCGAGGGCGTTGTCTGATTTCTGTCTGACTGCTAACTGTTAAGTCTGTTTTTATTTTTTCAAGGGGCAATTGGAGCAATATATAGTTCCTACAAGCTTTATAGTGTCAAAACACAGGAAATGCTGCAGGCAAGTGTGTGAACCAGATCCCAATGTTCCTAAAAATAGAGATACTCTCAGTTCTGACCTCCTTGCTGACTACTGTACACTTTTACAGGAGAACTTTAGAGTACACAGAAACTTCAAACAGGTTTCATTGTCCCAATATAAATATTCTATAACGTTAGTCATCTGACTTTATCAGTAATCAGACTCATAACCATAAATATCTTGTCATTTATATAGTTAGGTATTTTGTCCTGAATGAGGTACTTTTATCATCATTTCCTTCAATAATTAAACTAATGTTGGAATTATTTTATTCGTGCTACGTTGTTATTTGTCTGGAGCAATTGTATGACCGTGGCAATGTGGGTAATGAGATCTATTGACCCTTTCATTGTTTGTCAGAAACACAGATCAAGATTTGTAATCTAACTTTTAACCTGTGTATTAATTAATTCATATCTTGTACAATTTATACATTGAATCTACCAAAGTAGCAAATAAAAAATAATGTTATCATTCAGCACATTGTTTTTCTAATATGAACGGTGTCGAGTCAGATTAATGCATTGTGCTCCAAGCTGTCCCATTTCCTTATGCCGCTCCTGATAAACCTTTTTATCCTGCCTCTGCCAGTGTAAAGCTGCTAAAGTCCTATAATACAGCTGCTGTCTAATTAGCTTTTGTTACCTCCTGGTTTACCTGGGGAAAATCACAGTGTAAGATCCACTGGTGTTTCCAGGGACCAAATTTCAGTGAGTTTATTCATAATGGGAACAATGACTACATGGGGACTTGACTCAAGTCTTCAAAATCATGAAAGGCATCGACCACATCAAACCAGAGGAGCTTTTCCAGATCAGCAGGGACACACGCACCCGGGGACACAAATGGAAATTGGGCTTCAAGGCATTCAAGACACAAAACAGGAGACACTTCTTCACACAGAGAGGCGTCACAATCTGCACAAACTCCCCAGCGATGTGGCTGAAGAGACAATTTGGGAACATTTAAAAACAGACTGGATAGGATCCTTGGATCACTTAGTTATTAATGGACACCAAACGAGCACGATGGGGTGAATGGCCTCCTCTCGATTGTAAACTTTGTTCTAATGGTGGATTAATATTTAGTTACTTATCGGACAATGGTTAATTATACCATTAAATATAGAAGCTTAAAAAAAAAGATTATTTTAATGAAATTCTTGTTGTGTAATACCTTACTATCGCAGATCTGTCTCGATGTGACAGACATGAAAATGTATGAAATGTCATTTTTGGATGCAGTCATTCGGGGCAATGTGGAGCTGTCTGTCTCTGTCACTTCAGATGAGCGAAAGGTTTATAATGCATAGAACTGATGTCCAGTGGGAGTTTGCCCGCTTTCGCAGATGACCCATCTGTGGTGATTAACGCGGGGAGCGCAGCAATGTGGATTTGAGCCAAGCAAGTAGACTAAATCTGCTTAATCCAGCAGTAAGATGCATCAGGTGTTGCAATTTTGGACCCAATGATACTAATATATGATGGGAATATATGATATTTCATTCCCTGTCCATGAGCAGGTGTTTAGTGTTGCTGATTTACGCTTGTGTCTAATATTTTAATCACGATACACTGATATAAACTGATATACTGATATGAAACCAAACAATAAAGGAAATTTGATTCTTAATGTTGAGAAGCAGAATCCATGGTCATGATTTGAGATTACCATCCAGGAAAGAAAAGGAAATGAGATCAAAAAATAAAAAAGCACTGCCAGCTAGTATAATTTAGCTCATCCGTTCCCTGACACGAAGGCTTTAAGAATGTGCCTAAAATCTAGACATCCAGGAATCCGACACACAGAGATGTGAAATCCAAAAAGCGTGAATGTTTCTCGGACAGGTGTGTCCAAATGTGCAGCGAAAAACTCATTAATCTGGGAGAAGTCTTGTACTGATGGATAAAACAGGCGAGCGCTATGCATCTTCTACAGGTTGGATCCAAACCAGTTTTTATTTTGGCAGAATGGTCACATGCATGACATTACGCAAAGTGCCTCTGTGTCGTGGGCCGACCGGGAGGGAATACAAACATCCTGATGGCAATAGCTTAATGTAACATCATTATCATTATCTGATTGTTTTTCCTGATCCAACCTCTATCAAGGTTTTGGTTGATCATTTTTTAAAGAACATTTGGGAAACTCTCAAGTAATTCTAGTCAGCAAAATAATGAACCTGTGATTTTGAGCCCTCATATAAAACGTGTTGTGTATTTACACTTCTAGATCTAATACTAATACACAATTAATTCATTAAATAGATGCATTATTAGGAGGTTCATAGCTGAAAGGGAAATGCCTGAGTTATCATTCAGCGAAAATGTACTTTACTACACCTTGACTACAAGTGGGACACAGTAATCTGAAAAGACCTCTGTTCGCTAAACACAGTGTTATTTCCAGTAACAATTACATGAACCACTCTTGTGGAACAGATACCACTAAATTGACTTGCCTTACATGGATGTAAACTAAATAAAATAACATAAATAAAACTGTTTTCCATCAGAGTATGCAGCCATCTGACAAAATTAAAATCTTGCCCCCACGTTTATAATGATGGGTCAGCTCGGGGTTTGTCATTTGTGTAAGTGATTGTCCAATGGGGCGCCTGCTGCTGAAGCACTACACCAGGAAAGAGACTACAAAAGGAGAGATAAACTAACATCATTGTGTGGACTGTGGTCATTGTGTTTTGACATATGGTAGACTAAACATCAAATATCGAAGGAGGAAGGAGAAAAGGTGGGGATATAGTCAAGGATACAAAGTGGAGATGACTGTTTTCATTGGCATACATTAGATGTATTTATTTGTGCAGCCTAAGCGTCCGTGATCCAGCAGATGTAGGGAGAGTATGATGGAATAGATTTTGCATAGCAGCCTCCCGGTGGATTAACGTCAAGCTCCTATAACTGAAACATTCAAAGCAGCACATATCAGTCTATCTTGGCATGAGCGATCAATCATAATCGTAAGTGGGGGCCCTAATAAGATTTACCAAAGAGGTGTAAATTGTTTTCTCCACATCCCAGGCTCCTTGCGCAACATTCGTCAGTGCTGATATTGGTTTTAATACCCCGGTTAGCCTACTTATGGAGAGGAAATTAACACTGTGGGCTGTTTTGAGGAGGATCAAATTTGTTTCTTTATCTCTCCGCATAACTTCATTGTGGCAGAACCCTCTCCTTGTGAGAGAGCCATGTGAGCTCCTCCCCCCCACATAAGCCTGTAAGCCAAGGCCGAGGACATTGGGGAATTGTGGGGAGGGGGGATGTTTATGCAGCCTACTGTTCAGACAATTAGTCTTGTTCTAGAAAGAAAGAGGTGGTCTGGATAAAAACGAAGGCCCTTCTTCTGTGAGGGAACTCAATTTATTTCAGTCAGGAAGAGGAGCCCCTAGCAGTTAACGAGCTTCAAATGGACCTCTGTTTTTTGAAAGAGCCTATTCAGTTTACCAGACCACCGAAGTTTAAAGAGGTAGGGGACTCCACAAGCTTGATTTCCTCTACTAAATATCCCTCCATCTGTTTTTCCATGTTACTCAAAGCATTACTCCAAATGTGTGTGGTATCGCATACATATTTAATTTGGTGATAAGCATCCTCTCTGCAGGCAAGTCCCAAAAAAGATGTCTTCAGATTTTCAACCAGTTGCCAAAAGTATTATTTTCCAGTTCATTCTGAATATCTGATTTATCTTTTCACCATTTCCTGCAGCCATGGCCCTCTGTTCCTCAACATAGCAATAAAAGAGGAGATTGTAGGCAGGAGCCTGCACTTTGCTTTCCACCGGGTGAAGATAATCCCTTCCTGGTTGTTGCCAAACTATTGAAACCTTTCCAACAGTGAGCTAAGTAGAAACTGCCGAGGCATGTGTAAAAGGGCCAACCCTTTTCACATTCCAGTATCTAGTCCAAGGCATCATGTTTGAAGGCCAGGTGCAGTAGCAAACCACTTTATACCCTTCAGAAATTGGGTCACCGGGAAGTGACACAACATTAATCCTGACATGACATGCCAAAATGGACACCAGATGAATCTCCAGTGTAGACAGTGTAGGTACTTTTTCTCTTATAGCTGATTTTGTTTAGAATTAACTGGAGACTCAGGGTGATGGGGCACGATTCTGGCATTTTGAAACAACTTTTACGCCAATTGTGCATATTTGTTATTCAATGCTCATTAACTTGACCTTCCCACACCATTGATGGCTACATTTTCAGGGAATCTAGGTAAATCTCTAACCTACCAGTTTCAATACAACCAGGATTTAGAGTTGTTTTGTATCCTAAAACCCCTGGAGTGGCACTCGGATAAAGTTGCATTAGAAGCAGTAATCTGGAGAGAAGTCGCCACTTCTTTGGAAAAAGCCAGAGAGAATGTGGTCAGGAATTCCTGTGTCACACATTGTTTATCGCATCGGCATCATGCATGAGACATTAAGAGCTCCCCGGCCAAAATAATCAAGTTTATTGTTCACAGGCAACCAGTATTTATTCCGCTGGAAAGAAACTGAAGGAAATTCTTGAGAGACAAATGAGAGCTATCCTCTGCAAAAAGCATCTGTTTTTGATCTCAGTAATGAGAGCCGAGTGGAGGCTCAGCTCAGACAACATGCAAGCCAAAATGAAACGCTGTTACCGAGGAAAACCTGTTCAACAAACAACAAACTATTTCCAGGTTCTGTGCACTTATGCTCAATTTTTATTGTGGGAAAGTGTTACAAAACAACGACAACATCCAGCAAGAGAAAGTCACATTACAGGATTAGTTAACATTAACAAACACATACAAATATGTATGAAATAATATTGAAATGTAAAGGCAAATAAACGTTAGGTATATAGTGGTTTATTGTTCTTAGTGTCTGTGTCTAAATTTCTAAGCGATTAAAGATGCCATTTTCTAAAGCATATTTCACTGTGTAAAATGCATCATATTTCCTTTTTTGCTATGAAAGTTTTATGACGTTGCACTACATTATTCACAACACCAGTTGTTATATTTAAAACATTAAAAGCTCTGACCTTGTTTTCTACAATGAGATACACCAGGTTCCTCATCATCTTACACCATAGTGCTGCATACAGGAGCCAGCATCCCAACACTGCTGCAGACCAATCTAACCACTAATATTTCCTTTCATTGAATACCTGTCCAGTTTGGAGTTGCCAATTAATGATTCCCTTGACTGTCAGCCAAGACACAATCCAGCAGTGCGTGGACTACTGAGCCCAATTTGCACAGAGGCTTTTGCTGGTTTAAAAGATTGGAATCTCCTTTATGTCATTGTTTTCTCACTGTGTCATTCTGCAAAAACAAGCCCCCCAACATTAGCTTTGAAACCTGACATATTACACTTCTTGAAGATCAAAAGATAAGTACACTCTCAATAAGTCTTTTTCGCTTTCTTTTCAGTTTCAACAGCTAAAACCCAAGATTGTATCTATGTTTAATGCCGGGATGATGTCACACAGAGACTGCGATCTTTTGAAAACCGCGAAAAGGACAACAACGAAGCGAAGCGTGACCTTGTGCAAACTGAAACATTGTAATGCAAAATAGAATTGACTTTGTATGTTCACTGAATGCAAAAAGGAAAAGGATGGGGAAGCCATGAATTATTACAGAAGCTCACGGTCATTTTTATCATACATGTAAATCTGTAAATCACACATTTTCATTCACAAAATAAGAGAATGTCCCTAAAACTAAATTACTTTTATTCACTTCGATTGGCAATAAAACAAGCTGTTATAATTTGACCCAAGACACCTCTTCTGAAGCAGAAGCTCCAAGGACAATTTTCAAGATGATTTTCAAGTGCTACAAAGCATACTTGCAACCTTCCTATGGGCTTGATAAGAAAATGGTTCCAGTCCAGCGGAAGATGAAAACATATTTATGTGCTTGATTAATCTTTTTGGAGAGATGTTACTAGGTTGCCTGCCATCCCGAAGTCTGCAGTTATCTGCAACAATTCGCAGGGTGGTGCCATGCCTATTTGTGGAGCTCATACACATTTTTTAAGAGGAAATGCGGAGGTGTGAGTTCAGATTGTGAAGTCAAATCTGGGTGTGCCGTGGAAGTTGAGAAGGGCTGTCTGCGCTGCCAAATCAGAAGCAGAAAAAGACCAACACATGCAATGGATATCAAAGAGTCTTACTTAGCTAACATTATGTAGTATGTGACCTTGAAAGCAATCCATATCTCACCCTAGTCATGATGTTTAGACACTAAATCAGTCTGATGTAGTTTGTGCTGCATAGTGTCTTAGTGATTAGTGTGTATGACTGCGGCAAGAATATTCCCGAGCTCCACATGTTTAGTAGACCTCTAATAGATTAGGAAAGTGCTTCATCTAGTTCATTAAACAAAGCTTTTACAACGTATTTGATTTTGAGTGTCCACCATCTGTAGTTTTTGTTGCTGTGCTAATTAAATAGGAACACTCACTGGAACAATTGAACAGGAGCTTCTAGGTTGAGCCTATAATTGTGCAAATTGGTTTCTGTTGAAAGTGAAACATTGAGAAAACGGAGAATAGAGGACAACCTACAGAAACTGAAGCATGGATACATGTGGTGAATACAGGAAGTGGACTACAGTTCTTTGACTCGAGTTGGTTAAGGTGAAAAGTAGGTCAGTGGCCCAATAAAAGGGAATCTGACTTCCAGGTTATCTACTGGGAACAAATAATACAAGTTTTATTCCTTAACATTCACATATATGTGCCAAATACTTTCTTTCTTGACCAGACTGGGAATTTGTGCTTCACCTCCTTCCCAGGCAGTACAGAAGACCTCTTTTTCAATTGGTAGTCAGCCAAAACAAATTAAACTGAGGCCAGAGAAAAGTGGGTTTTGGCAATGAAGAACCTCCCTCCATAATATTATTACCAGTGTCCATAATACTTCAGTGATTGTGGCGATAGTCATGTGGCAAGTCCTTACAGTCAAGCCTGATTCAAAGAGAGGCGTGTTTCCTGCTGTGGTGTGAGTGATTCATAAATCAGACTTACTTTATGTGCATCTGTCTGACAATGGAGATGCTTTAGTGCATAAATATCCTTCAACAATCCTTTTCAAGACCCCACATAGAAATTTAGTGTCATATGGGGTAACACAGTGTCATTTTATGTATGCTTAACCTTCCCCCCATTCTAATTATTTAAAGTATTCACACCGAGGAGATCATCCAGCCTAAGAAAGAATGAATAGGATTTTATTTGATTTAAGAAGCAAGAAGTGGAAAAAGGGTTCTCGAAATAAACGACATTAACAGAAGAGATCAAAAAAGTCTTCAGATGATTTATGAATGTTTATTTGATCAGAATAACTGTATTTGTTCCCCTCTATAATATCTTGCATCTGATCTGACAACAAGCGTGAATCACAGACGCTCTGCTCCCTCGTAAAGAAAGCGCCGAATTCGGCTGTCATCCATCAGTGCTTTCTCTCTGTGAGTTGCTGTGCTTCCCGCTGCAGGTACAGAGATGCTTCCACAAGAGATCATCCTCCTCAGGGTTATCTAGCAGGGCTTCCTGGGGGAGCTGATTAAAATGACTATCCACCATTTTCTCTACAACAGGGTGCCTGCAATTTTAATTAGACAGGATTGAGGGCTGCGTCTCTCCAGAGGTGAACCACGGATCAGGGCAGGGGAATCTAGATTGATCAGCCACCGACGTTTCTTTTTTTTTTTCAGATTGTAGCCTCCAAATTCTATATATAGCATCGCACCTAGTAGAGAGTGTGAGTGGATGAAATGTACAGGGAAGCCGAGAAGGGTGTCATTCTTGTATTAGGATTTATGCGTCTCCCTCGTTCTGTTTTTGACACCATTTTACATATGTGTTTTTCAGAAAGAGCCGAAGAAGTAGTGGGTTTGCAAAGTCTTTTCTAAAATGGATCGCTTAATAAACTCCTTCCCTGCACATAAAAATCTATCTTGAACTGACTTTCTGCGCCATTAGAAATATAAATGAAGTGATTCTGTTACATACATCAAGGTTTAGAAATCACTTTCTGATCAGCTTCTTGTCTTGTCATGCTGAAAATATATATAAAAATAATGAGTTTTTTGTTATGCTATATTTCAATTCTGGTTCTGCTCTAAAGGATCTTTTTGCACTGTATATTAAGTATTTAGTATTTATTTTACATGCACAGTACTTTTTGGAGCCACTGTATCTGGTGAATAATAATCCCCCCGATACAAGAGTCCAGATTGAAGCCGTGTCCAGTCTGCGCTGAGCTGTGATGCTGCACTTCATCACGACGCCCAAGGGACACTCGCCATCAGTTTTTGAGAGGCCACATACTCGTCTATCGCAAATACAGAAAATCAATAAGGGAATTGAATTCTGTGATAGAATGTCTGCAGCCAATGTTGCATAAGGGTTATTTTAAACTACCGGAGAACCACCAAACTACGCAGACAAAAATACATTTAGGTCACTCAGAGATGCTAGTGGAGCATGATGAACTGTTCTCATCCGACGTGACAGAAACAAGCCGAAAACAAGAACCACATGCCCCCTTACAGCTGCTAGTGGTCCTACCATTTGTGTTGTCAATTTGGAAGCGGTGGCAGGAAAGGGCAGCCACATTTACACAAGAAATTACATTTGCAAGGGAACTGAGGGCTGGGATCCTGCAAAATGATATCAAACTGTGTACAGTGATGAAACATGATCTGAAGGGGTAATGTTTTGTACTGTCTGGTTATCTTTCTTTTCCTTTTTCTTTCTTTATTTTTTCCCCCTATATATTGGTCTCCTAGAAAGACATGTGACACATCATTGTCCTTGTGTGTTCTGAGCATATCAAATAGTAATACAAAGGAAAAATAATGATTTACAAAAAACATTTCATCTCCTTATTGGAATTATTATTATGTAGTTTTGTTGTTGACATTGTTTATTTATTTATATCCAGAGATGTATTTGTAATGATTAATAAAGTAAAAGGTGTCCACCTTTTCTACTAACAAACTGAAACCCTACCCAATCTGTATTAAGGGTGTAATATGTGGATACTCCGAGTCAGGGCACACAATTTGGTTAGAGATATATCAACTAATAGTGATGTGTTTAAGGGTAAGTGTGACAGTCAATAAAATAATGGCCGTCTTTTAATGCCTGCATGAGTGTTGTGTTCAGTTTTCAGAGGGTGATGTTTGACCAGAAACGCAGAGAAACTTACTTGTAAAGTTATGTACAGATGTGGTCTTTTTGTGCCTATTGGTGCCCCCACTCACATTAAACCCATTACGATGCTTATGATTGTAAAATACTACACTTAAATTTAATAAACAAAATACAGAAATTCAGAACGCATTAATATAAATATCACAGATGCTTCACTTATAGTACTACCATCACATCAGATAATTTTAGTAACTTGAGATTGTTGTGCCTTAATTACATTTAAATTATCTTTGGATGAAAGAAGAGTGAAAACCTGCACTGCAGTCTTGTGTCCCAATACTATTGAAACATTTGGACAGACACTATCTGTACATTTGTCCAGGGTGCATAGAGTAAAATTGGCATCGGGATTGATAGGCGATTCTGACTCATACCTCCAGAAAGGGAACGTGTGCCGGAGCTTCCCAACTCTGCGTGTGGATGCCCTGCATTAAACGTCCTCCATTCAGATTTCCCCAGAGATCGGGTCTGATGCCGTTAAAGCCAATGAAACACATAAAAGAGATATGCACAAACGGCAGCTCTTTTGACATTGCATTATTGATTACACTGACATTAATAATGGAGAAGCTGGGCGGCCTCGTGCTGGGGCCTCCGGGGGGAATGCGAAGCAATGGCCTTGGCACAAGAGTAGCTGTCCTAGGAGCTCCCGAAAGCAGAGGCCTCGCTTCTCATACTGCGAGACACCAGTGACATTTACAACCCGACTGCAGTTAGGTCACTAAGTGCTGAGCAAGACATATTGTTTTCTCTGGTTGTTTTTTTCCCCTCTTAACATGTGTCAGAATTATTCATAAGCACCTTTCTGATGTGCTGCTATTCTTAATCCCAGGAAGGGACTCCGGAGGAAATAGCAAAAATAGACGCTAGTCACGTTAAAACGGAGTGCATTACCGCCTTTGATGTAAACAAGTTAGAGTGTTAGGATCTTCATAATGCTGAAATGCACTTTTTTTCGCAGACTGCCTCGTGGGCACACAAGCACAGTAGGTGAAAAGGTAAAAGCCTCTCAGACAAATATGCGGCTTCTATTTTAAGTTTGATGTTTTCTTGCTGTTGCCACAGCATCAGCGATCCCTATGGCTCTCTGGCAGACAATCACACAACATATTGATTGGAGTAAAGTGCCAGTGTTGAGCTTTATAAATACATTATCAGCTTGTCAATTGACTTAAGGTTGTACTTCATTAGGATTGTGAAATGTCCCACACAGTATCTCTGTGATCCCTAGCCAACTTAATGATTTATATGCTTAAATATGTATTTCCCATCTTGTTAAATACAAACCTGAAGATTGTCATCAATCGAATGTTGAGTGTCAGTTGTCTTTTGGGGGGTGGGGTATGTGGGGCAAAACACCTGGAAGTTTTGTAGGATATTTATGTAGTTCTACTGTTGAGCAGATTATACAGTCATTCATTCAGGAGTCCAGACAGACTGCAAATCTGTGATTGGGTTCCAACATTTTAATTGGTTTTGTGTCGTGAACTTATATCGCCCATTGTTTGTAATGAAGTGAACGCCAAAGTAATTTAAATAATAAATTGTGAATGATTCTCGTTTCCGACTCAGTGCTCCCAAAAAATGTTTGGATTTGAATGTGGTGAGTTTTCGCAAAACCAAAAGCAACTGGAAAACACTCTTTTCTTTTAATTGCATTTTAAGAAACAGCACATTTTCTGGTGGAGCATTTGTTTTTCCACAGAAATTCACCTTAAGGGAATCTCGATCAATTGTTTGACTAGAAGTCGATGAAGAGAGCTGTAGCCACAAATATATATTGATGATGGGTGGGAGGGGTTGGGGGGGTGGGAGCAATTGAACTAGCTGTCGTTGAGCACCCCAACCTGTAATGTTATTCCTATTTTTTGGTAAAACTCCACAGCTTCACATAGACACTGTTTCGCTCTCCTGCTCAATAATGCTCCGAGATCAAAAACCCCAGGGAAAAGGGCCTCTAAAACCCTGCGCTTGCAAACATTTGAATGAGAGATTGAGTAAGATTCACTTTTACTAACAGACTAGAATCTTAACAAGCAAACTGGCAACTGGTCTTGTGTAGGAGCCTTATGGGCATGGTAATGAATCAGAATATTATTCAGAAAATTCTGCAGAAGACGTATCTTACATTCTTAATGCAATTCCTTGATCCATCTGCAATTAAAATGTGAACATTTCACATTCTCATATGGTTATACTCTCTCCGTCTATTAATTTTTAAGCCCATCTGCTACATCCAGCATAAACATTTTGAAGAATGCATTTTTTACAACTGATTAAATGCAACGATAGGAATGATATCCTTATTTGAGATATGTTTAAAAAAAATCTAAGTTAAATAGTTAACTAGGTTTTCCTTACCTCTTATTTGAAACTGATCCCCACTCAGGGGAGCAACATGTCTTGATATAAGATATAATCTTGTATATTCTGAGCAATAGAAAGAAAGATATGCATTTGAAGCTCGTGACAATTTATAAAGGTGATTCACAAGGATTCACAAGGAACAACGTGGATGACAATGTGAAATAAAGCATGAAGTCAACAAAGATTGGGCATTTAAATCAATCAATCAATCAATCAATCAATCAATCAATCAATCAATCCACACCTTGAAAAGAGGATGGATCCTTTTCACTCTTCTACTTACCATCCAGTGGGATGCTAATGAACTACAATCAATGGGCAAGTGTAGCATAACAGTAGTTTAGTCAATTTCTAATTAAATTTGTGGATTAGAAAATGTTGCACATTTTTGAAATTAATTCTGGGTACAGAAGATAAATCGTAAAATTGCATACATCTGTTCAGGGGTTAAGTTAAAGAAATGTTACCCCAAATCTACCCTGGCATGACTATAAAAGTAAAGTAAAATAGTGAAATATGCAGGCAGATTCAGCCACTGGTGTGACAAGTGGTTTAATATTCATGTCGATTTTTCTTTAATCTTGCCAATATAGATGTGTTGATAATCATTATGTTAACAACACAATTAGGTGTCGTGACACCTTGCCGAAGGACACTCATTAGTGGAAGTATTTTTGGATAACTAGTACCACTTCTGTTGTACTTTTTAAACAGATTTGTAGATCTGAATTTATGTCATATGGGAGGATTGGCCTAATTAACATGTCTAGTTTAGATTCTTGCCAAATCACATGGTCCTAATAAAGTGACTGGTTGTCTTTGAACAATAACACAGATTGTGCAAACCATCATAAAACCTCCTTATTTTCATTAAAACTGGACAAAACAGCATTCCCCACATCATTCTGCTATTCAGTAATGCTCATATTTATCCATGGCAAGTCAGCATTAGAGCTGGGAATAAAGTTCTAAAGAGCACCATGTGTTAGAATAGGCTGGACAATCAAATCAATATGTTTTGGATGAGGTTGCAGCCATAATCAGCACCACAAACAACTGGCACAAAAGCAAAATAACACTAGACTGGAAAACAAAAAGATTAAAAAAGTCGAGTTCGACTGAATTTGGTGTTGATATACAACTTGTTGAGTAGTAATATTTATGTAGTAATATAACCTTGTTTCACGAGTAGAAACTAATAAACTCTGCTCATGTACAGTTATAGTTTACTCCTGGACTTGACTTTGAAGTTCGTCTTAGCAATCAGAGTACAAAGACATAAATGACATCAACTCTTTGGCACAACATCCATGCGTTTAGGGAGGACGGTGTAGTACATGACTTGTTGTAAAAATGTCAAATTGAATTGTTCCACAGCTCAGGCAGGGACACACCACATATTTCTTTACCTCCACAGGGTTTTTGTCAAGGCTTAAAGAAATGAGTGGGATGATCTCATTGTAAACGTCTGAATGCCAATGGACAGAAGGTAGAAGAAAATAATATATATATTTCATTTAACATAAACGTTTCAACCTCTGTATTCTTACTTGTCTATACTTGTCTATATTATTTCCCTCTCATTAAGTTCATGTTATAACATAAAACAAACAAACTATTGTATAATTAGGTATACAAATACACAATTTCAAAGCTGAAATGTTTTTTGTGTTGTTGGCTCTTGACTTGAGAAGACAGGGAGAGGAATCAAAACACACACACACACACACACGGGAAAGAATCCACCTCAGGCCAAAGATGAACTAGTGTTACCCCAAGGAGACATTATTCATAGGAACTAAACACTCAGCTGAAGGCTTACACCACGAGCTACTGCCAGGAAGCATTAAAGTGACCGAATGGCAAGGGCACATCTTTCTCAGAAGTCACAGAAGATTGACAACAGTGCGTCGTTAAGAAAAGGGCTTTAGAGATGTTTCCGAGGGTGAGCAGCAGCTTCTATTGTCTGAGGTGTAAGAAACAGTTGTGTGACATAGGAAAAGCAGTGGGATGTGGTTAGTGTTGCTCTTTAAACATTGCATTCCTTATTACAGAAACTGCCAGAGCTTCAGACGAATGTGTCCAGGCTTATACTTACTTACTAAACTTAGGGTAGCTGCAGCAATCGTTTTTTTGAATTTGTACTGCTTCCTTTCATTAGTTTTGTTTCTTTCCAGCAGTTTTAAATGTATTTGTGTGGGTATTCGTTTCTGTTCGGTATAGCCAACGCTGCCTCAGTTTCCATGGGTACCTACAAAGTATTAGATGAGTTGGCTGATTGTGAGATTGCACCCTACGGATAATAACCATTCATTTTACATATATCAGGGATGTACTAAAATTAATGACATGAAACATCAGATGGCAATAATAGAGGAACATAATAAAGGTAGGTTTGAGATGACTGAATGTACTTATTTCAAATGTGTGCAAAGAAATGAAACATTTTCTTCATTTGTAGAAAAAGAACACATTTCTTTTTTATTTTTAGAGAAGTGACACAACATTGGGGAGGTGGATCATTTTTGTATCTGAAGTTGATTGTGGAGAACACGTGTGTCCGTGCTAAATTGAAATTGAGTTAAATTGAGTTAAATTGAAGAAGTACACATACTTTATCAAGCACATGACAGACTTGAGATAATGCTTTGTCATCATGTTTTGTGCTACCATTCATGTTTTGTACAGAGTGTGATATAAACTTTAGTATATGACATGGATCATGGTTTTTCAAAGATCCAGTACAGAGTTTATCATTTGTTTTCAATTAATTTTGATTGTCCAGCACTGAGGGAGAATGCTGTGTGAGCTACAGGTTGCCGAAATGGCACGTACTAGACTTTTCAGAGCAGGAATTCAACATTTTCTAAACAATAAACAAACATATATTTCTGAAGACTGAACCAAACCTTTGCCGATTGGTCATAAGCCAGTTGTGCATACGTACCGTTTCAGCCCCAGGCCTTTCACGGATAGAATGGGCCAATGTTTTCCTGTTTGTTGTTATTGGTTTTGTCAGATTCCCATGCATTCAACAAGATTCACTTTTCTGAATTTGCTGAACAGTATTCTTACTTTAGTTTTTTTTAGAGAGAGAGAGAGAGGGAGGCAGAGAGAGCAGGGTGAGAAGAGAAGAGGATGTGTAAAATTTGGTTTAGAAAGTAAATCTAATTAATTCGAATAAAGGAAGCGTCTTTATGAGATATGGGGCTGCGATTCTATAGCCTGGTCACACTCCAGTGGTTTGAATTATCAAGGGTCCTGCATTTGCAGACAGGCACACATCCCACTCAAATGTGATGAATAATTGATGCTGAAGGAAGTTAGCGATGCCACCGGCACAATGTTTTTGTTAACACTGTGGGTGGGGTGGTGGGAAAGATGAGTGGATTGTGTGTTTGCGTGCATTTGTGTGTGTGTGTGTGTGAATCGTTGCGGAGGCAGGTGTTGGATTTTGATTTTGCCTGGAATGCACAGAGCTGTGCAGTTAAAGGTTATATATCAATATTTCAAGATGGCAATTTTAGGAAAGTTCCTTTATTTCCTTCTCAAGACATAGCTGCTAAGCTCCCTCCTGCTTACATGTGTAACTTGAGCACCTTCAATCATCTTTACTGAAACTACAGCTGTCGTATTGATAGTATTGCCTGCCCTTCCCCTCCACACACTCCAAGGAGGGAACCTTCTGTACTTGTTTTAGATCTTATGAACTTGGACGTATGTTTATCTTATGTATTTTCCACTTATTTTATGTACTGTATTTTGAAGAATGTTTCTTGAGACATCTGAAAGTCTCCCTGGCTAAGGACATGTGCAAATACAAATAAATAATTAAGGATTTAGGTGGTTAATCCCACATTGCCTTATTAGGAGAGAGTTTTAAATGAGACAGCTTTCGGCGCATGTTAGTGCAAACTTAAGGTTTTGTGTGAACCCTAAATTGCATTAATTCTCCAACTGTGATATTAATTGACAATGTGCAGCAGCAATACTTTTTTGTCTCCAAAAGCAGGTGATCTCTAGACAGAGGGATTGCAGAGGGATACTGGACTGGTGAGTATTTCCATCAGTCGAGAGGATACACCGACTGGGAGTAAATCTCTGCCCTGCCTACTGCCTGCTCAGCATCGCCGGCACAAAAAGAGCTGCCCTGAATCTCAACATTCGGAAGAGCTTGGTTAACTGGAGTGGAAACATCATGAGAAACAATTGGATGAACTGCATTTGCATCACACTTCACTGCACAAATTAGAAGACGAGGCTCCAGTTACTGTGAATGTGAGGCACGGGACTAGCAAAGAAAACTTCAAATTCAGGGAGAGGGGAGAGAGAGAGGGGCGGGGTGGCTGCGAATTCTCTGAGCTCCTAGTTACCAAAATGAGTGTAAGTTTTCCATTTAATAACGACAGCTCAGCTTGTATTTAGAAAGAAATCTATTGTGGTTTAATGGTCTGAAAATGGCCTCAGGCTCTCAGACCAAAAGTTCCTGCAGTTCTTGCTGCTGGATGTATAAATCATCGGCAGTTTCCCTGAAGCGCTTGGCACTTGGCTCAGTTTGTATTAGATGTTTCAAAATAGAGAGCAGAGATTAATTTGTGATCCAATTTAGATTAGCGGAGCGCTGCGTGTACTGGTGCGTCCTGTACTTGGCGGTGATGTAATCCCTCGTGTCGAGATATCGGGACCGCGGTGCTTTTTGTGAGCGGGCGAGTTGAAGTAGCTCAACTTTCACATCGCTCTTTGTCTGCAGCAAGAGGGAAGAGCGGGTCTTGATATACAGTCTCTGGTGCTTTTACGGCTTTGCCTCTTGCTCTTAGTAGCATGTTTTGGCAGTGCTTTTCCTCTTTCCCCCAGTTCCTGCAGTCAGCACATAAACAACTCTGGAACAAGAATAGAATTTAAACTTGACTAACAGTATCTCAGTCACAGGTTTAAAGGACACCTCTACATCTCTATGCTCATCACCTTGTTTTGGAAAAGCTATAAAGATAGATAGAGGGTCATTCTGTGTAAATGAGCTGGTAAAAAGCTAAAACGGCACTATTGACCTATCTAGGGTGGTTCAGAGGCATCACAGTGGAGGTTTTGAAGTGGCTTTTTACTCTGTGTGACCTGCCACCCTGACTCATACTAATTGTATTCAAGGTATTTCTTAAAAGCAGTAGTTGACATACATTAGCAAAAGTGTTTATGTTCTGGCTTTTTATTATTAACATTATCCTTATTGTAATTATCGTCATTATGTTTTTAGAATGATAAGCACCACACTTGTCAAACTTACATGTGTAAGTTACACTTGTGTGCTGACGATAATAATAATAATGATTCAGTAAATTAAACCCCCGCCTCCTACATGCCAAAGAAAGGAAGGAATATCAAAAACACACAGTTTCTCTTGGCTGGCGTCCGAATATCACACCAGCACATTTCCACGGTGTTATGAACAAGCTGTATATGTAGGATTATCATGTTGAAAAATAACCCTTCAGCCTCCAGTCACCTTCCTGCAGGGATTGACGAATGTTCTGTACCTTGACAGTGACTCAATGCCTCAAATGATCCCAATTTCTAATCTCTAATGCCATAACTGTAGGTGCCCCTACCCAAGTGTTATGATTTCCAGTTGTAGCTGAACTACCTGACCTGTGCTTTTGTGTTTTTCTTTTCTCGGGTGCGCCCCTGCCCAATCCTACCCGCTCTGTCTTCCGTGAGACTGTGAGTCCTGACTGTGAGCCGGGGTCTAGTTAGTGAGTTTCAGGAAAGAAAAAAGGGTCTCCAAACACTACTTCAGTTAAATTAATACATATCGCAAATACACACACACTGAATAAAAAATCACAACCATAGTTCGGCACTTTGATATGGAAATGAAGCAGCTGGATTGAATTGCATTGGAAAGCTCTTCTTTTAGTCGTTTTCATCTTGTCCGCTCAGTCGTTTCTGTTGATACAGCTACCAGGTTTTTCTTGGCATTTATTGGTTGTGGTCTGTGATCCATTACTGATAACATTACCCTTCCAATAAGGTGACAGAGGTAAAGGGGTCTCTTTCTCTCTCTCTATCTCTCTCAGTTGTCCCTTAAGTGAGGAAATGGGAGAACAGACATTGGCACAATTATTGTTGTTCCATTCCACCTACATTCCATCTAGTCAATTAAAAAATCCAATTAGTTTAGTCTGATATTCTTCCATTCCATTTCCAATACCAGAATTAAACTGGAATTGACCCCAACCCTGGCCTGAAGCAGCGCATATCTGAGCAGAGCAGCCTTCTCTCACGTCCTCAATGGCCGAGCATTTAGGACATTTCAGATGAAGCGTCAAGATTTCCCATTCAAGGGGAAAAGGGAGTTGTTAAGTTTATTTGCATAGGCCTGCTACTTTGTTCCGCACTCCCACTGGGGAACCCTGCCAGGGCAATTCTTTATGCAAAGGTAAGGTATTGCATATCACTTGCTTCCACAAAGGCTCCACTAAGCGCAGGGAGATTAGTGAGAGTTGAACAGCAGCTCATCCCTGATGGAATTAGGAGTGCGCCGCTGACATTTTTCTACTGGCTATTCTTTCAACAGGCTTTCTAATGTACAGTGTACATTGCTCTTGCTCAGAAAACATGTTTATTTCTACAGCTTTTTGCTTTATTTTCATTGTCACTCTTCTCAAGAAATCAGCACAGCAAAAGGTACAATTTCAAAGCCTTACTGAGAACATTGATGGCATAGATTGAAGGCGGACGTTGAAAAATGCGCTGTAACTGAAGTAAACGGAAGCAGGTGAATGGCACCAGCATAAATCTCGCACCAGATGGAGAGAATCAAGCATGAAAGTCTCCAACCAGGCTGCCCCCTCCCTCCCCGAGGTTACCGTTGAGCCTGCTGTCTCTTCGTATTTGCAGTAGAACAGCAGACCTTAGTGACATTTTCCTCGTTTTGTTTAAATCTTGAAAAGGACGTATTTTGGATATCTCAAAGGCACCTCAGTGCCCCAGATTTCTCTTCTCTTGTGCCCTTTGTGTCCGTGTCATTCCCCTCCGATCTCCACAGGGTCTGCTGTAACTCCAGCTATGCTAATACCAAGGCCACAACATCTCACCTTACTTCTGCAATCGGGGACAATAGAAATCTTTGTGGAGGGGAAGCATGCTGGTTCGGGTTTTGGGTTTCCCCCATACAAGAGCTCCATAGATTCCAGATTGAAATACTCGTATTAATAACAAATGCCTCTTGTTCAAAGAAGTAAAGGTCTGAACACTGCAGCATTATAAAAACGGAAACAGATCAATGTGCTGAAGACAGGGTTTGTCTTCTTCACATGTGAAGGGCAAGAAAAGCATGTTTTTTGATTAATGTAGATGTACTGTGTTTGCCATACTTCTGTTGTTCATGCTTAGTCATTCAAACACTGTTTATTATAATCATTACTTTAGACACACAATAGGCCTTCATTATTTTGTTTGCATGGCTACAGCAATAATAATACACCAGGAATGTGCACACCTGGCCAGATGTCTCATTTCTCACAATGATTTATGCAGCGGAGCTTTAATAGTGCTTTTATTTATCTACATTTGATCCATTTGTTATTATTTTTTTCTCCAATTCACAAAACATAACGGATAATCAGTCATAGCAACTCATGGTGAGGGCATTCATCCCGTTATTGCGTTAGCATATAAATTACGCATCAGTCAGTGAGAAGACTTTATCATTTTCCCAACCTTCTCTCTGTTTTAATAGACCTGCAGCCGCCTGGATGCCGCCCAGCTAGGATGTATGTCCCACTTCTAATATATGTTCCAGTCTGTTAACCCTGGAACAATCTCTCTAAGGTTATTCTGACTATACTATACAACTGGGATCTTTACTTCGTTTGCATGGTTTCACGGGTTGATTGGCTTTTTTATATATCTATTTCAGTCACTTTAGTTTACTGCATGGTTTCTTCAGTGTTTAATGGGGTTATTTCACCCAGTGAACTCCCCTCCCGAGTTTGGTACAACTAAGCAAATCTTTTAATGCTTTCATTGGGAAGAGCTTATTGCTCTGGAATAAAACACTCTTTTCGTGGTGCAGTGCATTAGAGAGGGAAATGGGGAGAAATTATAATGAAGAAAATAAAGATTAAGCAGATATTTTTAAATAAAATAATATCTTTTAGCTGGTAATCTTGGGGAGAAATTAGGTATTTTAAGGAAATCAACAAGATTTTTTCGTTTATAGACTTATCTGAATAGATTTTATTGATTGTATTTATATGAATATAGTCATCGATACTGGAAGCATCTTCCTCCTTAATTTGTGCTTTGTTTTATTTGAAAATAAAGACTGAAATATGAGCATTTAAGTGATTTAAAGGACCTGTGGAATGTGTTATAGAAGTGAATTAGACGCATACATACATACATACACAGAGCGCCTGCTCATACATATATAGAACTTAATGTATGTACAAATACGATACATTCATTTATTGTATTAAAAGCCAGAATGTCATGTGGTTCGCATACTGCCTTGAAAGGCAACCTGAAAGAACAAAGGAAAAGGTACCTATACATTGTTTGGCTCATATCTACGGGTGTAACTGAGCTCCATGCATGTCCCCTAATAACTAACAATTGCATTTCCTTTTATTGACTTGGAAGTGATAAACTAATAAAATATGAAATAATAATCCTTGTTGGTCCTTTATTTTGCGTGTGTATATTGATCTATTTATTGTCAGACGCTCTCATCCTTATCCTGATATAGAGACACGTACATCTATAAGGACCTTTACGAGCCTGCAGACCGCACCCTCCCCGCACCTCTCCAGACGCAGCTTTTTGTTCTCCATTCTTCCCTCCTTCATTGGAGATGCGTGAGGCTCTGTCCCTGCGTCGGGCCAATCGTCTGCCAACAGGAGGAGTCATGGCTGTGGCGCTGCTGTGGAGGAGAGCCGGGGAGAGGGGCTGAAGTGCGGAGCATCAGAGAAGCAGCGGAGATCACACATCTCCACACAATGCACCAGACCGCTATGCGAAGGAAGCCAATTAAGGACAGAGCTCTGTGTTTCTGGAAGACAACCCACCCCTGGTCATTGTAAGTGAGTCTGGCTTGTACTACACAATCTATCATACAATCCGTTTTTATTCATGTGTATCCGACTGTTATTATGCATTTTCTATATTAATAAACATTTCAATGGTATGCATGTGTTGCTGATACTTTGTTTCTTTGTGTGTCGCCGTGCAGCGCTGTATACAGTATAAGCGCAGCTGGATGTGTGTGTTGTCCTGGCTTGTTGTGTGAATAGAGGAGGATGAAAGTTTGTCTGCTCGTAGTAATGAGTTTTCGCAAAGCATCAATCTATTAGTCTATTAACTGCACAGTTGTACTATGTCTTTACACCCTATGCATACTCTTGTTAAACACAACCTCACGTTGCAAACAGCACAATGCATTTCCAGTTGTCTTCATATCCATCCCTTGACTCAGTGTTATTCAATCTATGGGAGAAGGTATTCCTGGTATGAAATAACAGGTCAGTTACAACAATGTGGACTTTCACTCCCGGTCATTACTATTCCCCTAAGGCTCACTCTCTCCTCTAACTGCTTATTTAATTATGTAAAGTTGGGTTCGTATTCTCCTGTGAAAGACTATCCACTGACAAGGAAATATTTGTTTTGCATAGTGTACCGTTAGATTAAATGAATACACGAGTCGAATCACATTTCGTAAATGTACAGTTATTTTATATTACATTAGAATATTCTATTATCAATTGTAATTTGTATGTAATTTACATTATTTTGCATGCGTGTGACATGTATGCGTGAATTTCATCACTTTGCTAAATTAGTATCAACATAGTGAAATCTTGTGAGCAGTCAACTGATCGAGGTCCGGTCATTCTTATATTAGAAATAGAAACATAAAGCCGAAACGTAAAGGATCATTGAAATAGAGAAATATAGGGCACTGACGTGGTTTTGGCAGTTTCTGCATCCAGTGACCAGAAATAAACTTGAGAATCTACTTATTGTGCTAAAAGACACCTACATCTATTTTTGAAAAGGTGATTTATTATACGGTTATAAAGACGTGGAAAGAGTAGGCCTATTCGTGCAAACAAGGACCTTATCACTGAACTGTCTTAATAATTAACTTAATTATCTGCACATTATTAAACTGATTATTAAGATAACTAAAGTCAAATATTGGTTGCATTACGAACGTCCATATCTGTACTTGTTTTAGTATAATTTCAATTACTATTATTATTATTATTATTTATTTCTTAGCCCTTGTCCAAGTGCAATAATACAGTGCAGTTCAAGTCGTAATACATTTTACAAATTCCAAGTTACACAAGTGTATATGAGATATACAGTAAACAATATATAAGGTATTACATCCTTGGTTGTAAAAGCTGATAAGTGCAGACAACATATTAAGTCACAGTCTAGGGCCAGGAAGCATAGGGGAAATCAAAATAAACAATATGACTACTAGTAAAGCAAAGCAAGAAGTATGACAAAACGATGTATAAGTGCTATCTTACAGGAGAGTAAATGACTAAATTACAAGTACTGTCTGAAAAGATGTGTCTTGAGTAAGCACCGGAAGGAGGTCAGAGACTCTGCTGTCTTGACTTCAGTGGGACGGTCGTTCCACCACTCAGGGGCCAGGGATGAGAAGGAGCGGCTCTGGAGGAAGGAGAGTGGAGAGGAGGCAGAGTTAGCCTTCTGGCGCTGGAGGAGCGCAGTGGTCTGGAGGGGATGTATGGAGAGACGAGGGTCTGAATATAACTTAGTGCAGTGTGGTCGAGACAGCGGTAGGTGAGGGTCAATGTCTTGAGCTGAATGCGTGCCGCTATCGGGAGCCAGTGGAGGGAGCGGAGCAGTGGAGTAACGTGTGCGAATCGGGGCAGAGAGACACCAGACGAGCCGCAGAGTTCTGGATGAGCTGGAGCGGCGGGTAGTAGTTGCAGGCAGGCCGGCCAGGAGGGAGTTGCAGTAGTCCAGGCGGGAGAGGACCAGTGACTGGACGAGCAGCTGAGCCGAGTAGTCGGTGAGGAAGGGACGGATCCGGCGTATGTTGCTCAGGAAGAATCTACAGGTGCGTGTCAGCATGGTGATGTGCTGGGTGTAGGAGAGCGCAGGATCGAGGACGACTCCTAGGTTCTTAGCGAAGGAGAGAGTGTGGTGGATTCCAAGGGGATTCCAAGGGGATCGAGATGGAGAGGTCAGCAGAAGGTGAGGAAGAGGGGGGGGAAGGAGATAGCAGACAAGCAGGAAGAGATGCGAGAGGGGATGAGAGGGTCAGAAGAGGGAAGATCTGGGCATCATCAGTGTAGAAGTGGTAGGAAAAACCATGGGATGCGATGAGGGGGCCCAGGGAGCGAGTGTAGAGAGAGAACAGGAGGGGGCCCAGGACGGAGCCTTGGGGAACACCTGTGAGGAGAGGTTGGGGGGTGGATGAGGAACCTCGCCATGTCACTTGGTAGGTCCAGTCATTGAAGTAGGAGGAGAACCAGGTGAGAGCAGTTCCAGAGATTCCAAAGTCAACGAGGCAGGAGAGGAGGATGGAGTGATCGACGGTGTCAAATGCTACAGAGAGATCGAGGAGGATGAGGACTGAGGAGTCGGGGGCCGCTCGAGCACAGCTGAGGGAGTCAGTGACTGCCAGGAGAGCCGTCTCAGTGAGTGAGCATATATATTGTTAGGAATTGTATCACAAATTGGAAGAGGAGTGGATAAAGAATGGATGCCTATACTTTTGTTTCTGTCAACGATTTGATTAACTTAAACAGACATGACTTCAGTACTACAGTTATGCACACATTACACATTAATATAATTTTAGATGGGAGCAGTGACTGCAATGGGGATTTATTGTTCATTTATCTTTACTCCGACTCATGAGACTCAATATCCTGTTTCAGATGCCCTGACCCTGCTAACCGTTCTCATTACAAAGGGGCTATAGAAATACGTGCCCTCAGAAATAAGTCCTCAGAAGTGGAACTGAAGTCTGCCCTGTCTTTCTTTTTTCACCAAAAGAGGTGAAGCTAGGGGTGGAGTGTGTGTATGTTTGTATGCGTTTCCTAACATTTTTCATAAAATAGGTCATTTTTTATGAACGGATCCACTTTTATTTCTAGAATGATGCCAATTACACATTCTCCAACTGATGCAGAGATTACAAGAACACGAGTCTCTCTGCATCGATGGCGTAGAACAACCTTTTTATTCTTTTACTGTCAGAAACAAATGCTCGACTAACTACTGCCACGGACAGCAATGCATTGGGTGATATCAAACTTATAAATATTTATTTTGTGTCACATGACCTTACCCAGGGCAACTTGTTTTTGTCACAACCTGCACATTGCAGAACACAACTCCCTTCAAATTAAAGAAAGTTTGATTGAGATTTAGTACCAAAAAAGATTGAGTTAAATTTGCATCAATTATTGGGTATCAAATTGTCAGATGATGGTCATGATGTATTGATGTTTAAATCCTATGGTATTCATATATTAATCCATGAGGAATTATGGTACCTTATTGTAAAGTGTTACCCACAATTTTATAGAATGGAAATGAAACATAAGAATTGACCACTGCTTCACATTTTTGTTTGGTAGGGTTTGTGTTCTTACAAGTGATTATGTAGGATTTACTACAAGATTACATTTTGCAACTGTAGTGCACCTGTCTCTGCTCAAGAGAACCAATGTTAGATTGTGACCACTGCTAACTGATGCGAGGTGGATCCTAGAGACTAATAATTTCCATGGCAATGTTTTTGAACTGTCACTCCAATGGAATTAAATAGGTTAGAAAGGATAGCAGTCAATCTTCATGCCTCATATAATGGATTGACGCAATCCTTGCAAAGGGTTTCCAAATTTCAGCAGAAGTAGCAGTAAAACATTTCATAAAGATCTACCTGTTGAACAGAAGTCAGATCTACACAAATTAAAACAGCAATTTACTTTTACAGTGTAAAACATCATACCTATCTCATTACCTTGGTTTGTGTTACATTTCTGTTAGAACATAAGAACATAAGAAAGTTTACAATCGAGAGGAGGCCATTTGACCCATCGTGCTCATTAGGATCCTTAGAAAAGGATAGATTGCTATTTAATTGTGAGTTTAAATCTTAAATCCAACGATTTTTAATGTCTTTTCACTTCAACAAAAAATACAATTTCAAACTACACTGTTGGGGAATAAAAGTGAGTAAGTAATAATATAATACATGTGCTTACCATCAGAAGCAAATTTGCTCTCCACTGCCCTTGACTTTTTTTAAACAATGGTGCTTATCATTAGTTAGTGCAAACTGTTTCTACATCAAAGAAAACTGTTACCAATTGTTTAAGCAGGATTTGACATCGCTCTGTGCTATCCACTCAGATAATTTATTCATTGTTGTACTTTCCACAGGTGTGTTAAAAGGTTTATCTTGATATTATTAAGGATACATACTGGTTGATATCCATGTCATATTTTTAAAGCTACAGTTTAGTTGACCTTTAAATGTCCATACCATTTTGAAATACTCCATAAAGTGTTTCTGCTTTCATGGTGTTATAATTTTAAGGACAACACATCACATTTTTTTGGTCTGGTGTCATGTTTCTGCATTTCTACTAGACTTAATAATACACATGAAAGAGAGGCCTGGAATGCTTATTTCTAAATCATATAGAAGCATTGAACCATACATTCTCAGATTTCAGTTCAGAAGAGGACTCAGGTATGAACAATTTACAAGTTAAACAAGAATCATAAGAGCAGTATCCAATTACAAATGTTTTGCTGTAACCCATATAAGATGTGAAACTGCATTTAAGAAGAGGAGGAATGTAAATGTTTTGAAAATGAAGTTGTATTGAATCTGGAATTAAAATTAATGGAATTTTCCAGTGCTCTATATATTTTGTGTTTGTGTCTGAAAATAATATGTAGATTTAATTTTCGACAGTGGTATCGTGGTAATTTGGAAAAGTTGACTTTGGCAAATGTGCTTTGTAATTTTAAAGTTTCCAATGAGTTTTCCTTGCATACAGTTGTCATAGACTATCGTTGTTTTTTCTGGACGCTACCAAAAGATGGATTTAAAAAGTGGTTTGTACATTTTGTGGGATGAGTTATATATTTGAATTACAGACTTCGTCACTCAGTAAAAACAATGGGGAAATAATGAACAAAAACAATCTACTGTACTTCTACAGAAATCATATGGGATTTTACACTTGAAACCAATTTAGAGATTTTAGAGTCCTGAAGAAATTAAAATTTTAATTTTGCTGCCTAGAAGCAGACAGATATAACCTGAGATAACCTGAGATTCTACAGAAAGCTACAGAGAGCTACAGAAAGACTAGGGCAGTGCTATCCCCTTGTGAAGTGTAATGAGTATAATACATTTTATAGTATTATAATTCTAACACTGTTTAAAATAAGTAATTATAAAATAAGAATACATTAAAACACAAAGAGGATTATTCATTAACAGGAGCTTTCATTTTCAGGACTTGGTTTTGTAACCTGTATTTCAGTCTTCCAGACCCCAGGGGCCAATATAGCCGGAGTAAAGACACTTTTTCAGCAATAATTAACAAACATCTTATTGGGGTAGCTTAATCATCTCACTTATTCATTATATTACTATAAATTAGGTGCATGGCTACAAATACACAATCATGCACCTGTTTTCTCCAATAGAATTATAGATATGGCAAGTGTTCACCAAGATCACATATACACTCACCTAAAGGATTATTAGGAACACCATACTAATACTGTGTTTGACCCCCTTTCGCCTTCAGAACTGCCTTAATTCTACGTGGCATTGATTCAACAAGGTGCTGAAAGCATTCTTTAGAAATGTTGGCCCATATTGATAGGATAGCATCTTGCAGTTGATGGAGATTTGTGGGATGCACATCCAGGGCACGAAGCTCCCATTCCACCACATCCCAAAGATGCTCTATTGGGTTGAGATCTGGTGACTGTGGGGGCCAGTTTAGTACAGTGAACTCATTGTCATGTTCAAGAAACCAATTTGAAATGATTCGACCTTTGTGACATGGTGCATTATCCTGCTGGAAGTAGCCATCAGAGGATGGGTACATGGTGGTCATAAAAGGATGGACATGGTCAGAAACAATGCTCAGGTAGGCCGTGGCATTTAAACGATGCCCAATTGGCACTAAGGGGCCTAAAGTGTGCCAAGAAAACATCCCCCACACCATTACACCACCACCACCAGCCTGCACAGTGGTAACAAGGCATGATGGATCCATGTTCTCATTCTGTTTACGCCAAATTCTGACTCTACCATCTGAATGTCTCAACAGAAATCGAGACTCATCAGACCAGGCAACATTTTTCCAGTCTTCAACTGTCCAATTTTGGTGAGCTTGTGCAAATTGTAGCCTCTTTTTCCTATTTGTAGTGGAGATGAGTGGTACCCGGTGGGGTCTTCTGCTGTTGTAGCCCATCCGCCTCAAGGTTGTACGTGTTGTGGCTTCACAAATGCTTTGCTGCATACCTCGGTTTTAACGAGTGGTTATTTCAGTCAAAGTTGCTCTTCTATCAGCTTGAATCAGTCGGCCCATTCTCCTCTGACCTCTAGCATCAACAAGGCATTTTCGCCCACAGGACTGCCGCATACTGGATGTTTTTCCCTTTTCACACCATTCTTTGTAAACCCTAGAAATGGTTGTGCGTGAAAATCCCAGTAACTGAGCAGATTGTGAAATACTCAGACCGGCCCGTCTGGCACCAACAACCATGCCATGCTCAAAATTGCTTAAATCACCTTTCTTTCCCATTCAGACATTCAGTTTGGAGTTCAGGAGATTGTCTTGACCAGGACCACACCCCTCAATGCATTGAAGCAACTGCCATGTGATTGGTTGGTTAGATAATTGCATTAATGAGAAATTGAACAGGTGTTCCTAATAATCCTTTAGGTGAGTGTATAATCTGTAAACATGAGAGATTTTGTTTGTGTTGGAATAAAAAGTCTAGTGCATCATGTTATGTTGGATTTAGGCCATGTCAGCTGGTTAATCCAATCAAAGACATCCCACTGCCGTTTTCTTTTGCATGTGCTACAGATTTTCCATTTCTGAAATACAGTTAACAAACCCAGAAACAGAATCTAACAGGGGGGTCTTCCAGATGAAAACCACAGTTGTTGTGTGTCGAATATCCGTACAGCTTTCAGAAAGGAAATGTGGTTTATTTTTGTATTGATCCGGTTACAATGTAAGTATTCAGTTTTTCAGAAAGAGGCATTGATGCCCCTGCAGTTTAGTCTGGTTAATATTATTGTTATTTTGTCTTTTACAAATGCAGATTTTTCACAACATGAACCTTATTTGTCAAATCTCTTAGAATACTAAGCTCTTAAGTGGATATTTGGCATTCTTTGCTTTCTCATGTATATTACGTTGAATTTCCGAAGTCATTGTAACAGCACATCAACTCTGCCATGAGAATTAGGTCCAATTGGCACACTGACTTTTATTGGCTGCTTGTCACTTGTCAGAAATTTACCATCACTTATACAACTCTAGCATGACAAGATCAGCACACGATTTATGCTGGCAGTAGTATGAAATGAGAGGGTGGGGGGGGACTGTTTTAATGGAATGTTCTATAAATACTGTCTTTAAAGTTGAATTAATCCCAAAGTCTCTCACAATAAAGGCTCAATATGTAATTCTCACATATGCAAAATATAAAATAATAAGGTAAATGCATCTCCTTAAACTAATAGTGATACAGCACCAAGACAAAACCCAGTCTTCCTTTTTCCAATATGATACGGGATACCTCAGTATTTGTGTGTGTGAAGGGACTGGAGGCCAGGTTATATCAAAACCTGCAAAGGATGTCAAGTACAGGTGTAGTTTGTCGCTTTGTTTTGATCTAAACAGATCCTGAACACACCAGAGTGACACTACAACAACACATCACCTGTGTCAAGTTCAGATATACTTCAGAGATTACTTCCAGTTTCCTCGGTGGTAGTTTTGATGTAGGGTGTGGCTGTTGCGTCTGTTCTTACCAAACAGCAATTGAAAGGAGGACCAGATAGGTGAACAAGTATTTGTTTTCCCGAATTACACAATCCTTTCTGTGATGCTACTAGTGTTGTGGTGACAAAATCTACTGAGGCAATTCGCTTCAGAAATAGACATAATTTAGTATTTTTATAAACAGCACTATATTAATTCTTTAATGAACCCAAAAGATTAATGTATAGGCACTCAACCGCATTATATACTGTTGTTCAGGGTGTGTTCAGGGTGGGTTCATTGTAAAGTCTGTGGCACCAGTCTACACCTAGGTCAACTAAAAATAAATGTTCTTTAAAAAAACATATGAAACCCTAAAGTGCGGGAAACCAAATAAATAGACGTCTTCAGTGAGAAATGCAAAATATGTCTGATCTCTCCTCAAACCCTTCTTGCAAAGTATCGTTGATGTGCATACTTTGCTAGTTACCAATTAGACAGTTTTTCTAGTGTTAAGATGAATGGTCTTGTTTGGAAATTATGGGATGTGCTGGATTGTCTTGTCCTTTTCTCGTATTCTATTACAATCAATAAAAGAGGCTTCCAGAGGCTCATATATATTCAGCAAATGCGTTTGACTTTAATTCTATTGGCTTAGAAAATTATAGCATTCTCTTTATGTGGGCAAATCGGCAGGACTTGAGTTGAGGGGCGGTTTCTCAAGCTAGCTTATAAAGTTATATCAGTAGAGATGCAGCCTGTATACAGAGCTGTTGTTGAGCTGTTGAGGTGAATGGACCTGAAGGCCAGTAGTACTGCGCTGTAGGAAGGAAATTAGAAACTTCAAAGACAGCAGTTGACAGAAACAGCATATAGCCGATCGATACAGCCAGAATTTATATTTTCAAAGTTTTTTTCATTATGCTACCAAGCAATTCTTTGATTAATTAATGAAATAATCAATGTCCCTTGTTTACCTTTGCTGGAGAGACCTCTGCCTTCTGTCAATCTCAAGGCATCTACGTAACATCACTGTAAATGTACCTTGAGAACCAAGTGACTAGCTTTATTCCTTAGACAATGTGATCAGTTCAGTCCACAACATGAATCACCTGTACATAATGAAAACAAGTGAGAAAAACCCTCAGGGCTGGGGATATGGCATTCAGCTTTCACCATAAAATGTTACTAGTAGTTTTAATTGAGTTATTAACAGTGGCATTTCGATGAAGGCTTTGTAGCTTGAATGACAGTTTCTAAAGTATGCTTCATAAATGCAAAGATAAACTGAAGTATAAACATATTCTTTACCAAGAGTCATAGGTGTCTGAAACAGCCTGCCTGGCAAGTGGAGTTCTCTAAGTGAGCCTTGATGGGATTATTTGATCAATGAGCAACCCAAACAAATGTAATATTATAAACCTGTTTTTAACGATGGGTAAATATCATCTGTTTGCAATTATTACTAAGCATTTGTCTTCAAACAGGATGATTGAAAAACTTTAATGTCAAGTAAAACAGATATTTTGAATTACATTTAATTACATAAAGATGGAATACCAACTGTTTCAGATTAGAGTTACACTATTCTTGTTTGCAAACACAACAACCCATCGGATCTGGAGCAAATAATGAAAAAAAGAATTCCTGGACAGTAATATATATATATATATATATATATATATATATATATATATATATATATATATATAGAGAGAGAGAGAGAGAGAGAGCATTGACTAGATTTTAATAATGACAAAATCAATGTGACATACATTCACCCACCAACAGTTATTGTTACATTTTCATTTAAACCAGGGTTTAATGTAAATGTATTGAGGTATACATTCACTCTTATTTTAGTTTTCTCTCCTTATCCTTAACTTGCTTTGAGAGAACCTGAAAAGGCAAAAACAGGAGAAGAAATGCAAGAAGTGAGACCGAAACCAAGTCATATTGTCAACGGTCTAATGGTTAATGCAACATTATGTTTAAATAATTGCAGAACTGAAAAAATAAACATTCATGTCAATGCAAATAATGCAGAGAAGCTCTGTCTCTGGGATTATCCACAATCAAACAGTGTTTGCGGATATATCAATTTCATAAATGTGTACAGTCCTAATTAGGGTTGCCACCCGTTCCATAAATAACGCAATTGTTCCGTATTTTCATACCTGAGTAACAAAAGTAAAATCAATACAGTTGGGAACCACAATGAAACGATGTTTCCTTGGTAAACTTTTCCTGAGAGTAAGTCATTAAATTGCAAGCACGTAAGGTTAGCTCTCTACTCCCAAGTTTGCGCAGATTTTTCACAGACTCTGGGACGAAACTGTCCAAGTTCTGCGTCTGCATGAACGCAGCCGGAACAGACGTCACCAGGCGATGCAGCCACAGGCTACAAAGTGTGCACAATTTCCATGTGTTCCATGTAATTGTAAGTGCACATCTGGCAAGGAAATACATAATAATACATACATGTTTTACAGGTGTATTTCTCTCAAAGCACACATGAAATGTATATTGCAATCCAGTGTAAATATGATATTATACACAAAGAGCTTCTTGTCACCTTGATCTTTAACATGGCCTGCGGTGAATTCACCAGCACTGTTTTGAAAGGCACTGCTTCAAGCTGCAAGGAGTAACACCAAGTACACTTGGAAGAAGAAGTAATATGGACAGTCAGATAATTTAAAGAAGAGTGATATAGGAATTAAATCTGAGAAAACAAAATGTTAAATTAATTCTTATTAATTCTTCTTATTATTATTTTTTGGCTGTTTTGCAAACTCCTCTAGTCTTTTCTTGCAATGCTTTTAAGGTACTTTTGAATGCTTGTCTCTCTGCCGCACGCCCCCTTCCCACATAGGCTATAGACAGAATTAACTTGAATGTAAACTATTCTGGTGATGCCACAGCAGGGGAGATTTCTCAAAGGCAAAAAAGAAAAAACACCTTTGACCTCATATTTCATGAAAATAAAGGTACATTTTGTCAGGATTGTGTTCTCCGAAGTCACCAGGTACAGCCATTTAAAGGCTTTATCCCTAAAATGTTCGCCCGGGGGTGGGCATGTCCCCGGACCCCCCTAGCTTGACTCCGCCTCCGCCCGCTGTTCCTTTTTTTTGTTTCTCAAAGGTTGCATCCCTAGTCCTAACACAGGGCTGAATCAACACAGCATTGTATAGCAGTGTTAATTTCGTCAACGAAAACTATGACTAAAAGTATTCGTCAACGACCTATTTTCTGTGACGATAACGAGACGAAATACTGGGAAGAAAACGATAACTAAAACAAATGCCTTCTAATTTTAGTTGACTGAAATGTGACGAAATGAAAATTAAACAAGACTAATGGACATGGACTAATGACAGTATTTTGCGAGGCTGCCGGTCACGGAGCCATTTCATGGTCCAATCATAGTCGTGCACGCCTTGTCTCGGCCATCGCATTCGTGTAACGCAGCTAATCGCAGTCTAAAATGAGTTTTCGTCGACTAATATTAACAAAAACTAATTGAAGATGAAATTACTAAAATGTGACTAAAACTGATAAGCATTTTAGTCAATAGCGTAAGACTAAAACTAAATCTAAAATAGCTGCCAAAATTAACACTGTTGTGTAGAAGGACAGAGACAGTTGTGGGGTAGCATTTGGTTTTGCAGACCATTAGTTTGGCAGCAGAAATTAAACCTCTCTGTTTAAACACAGTTTGCATTCTGAACTGCCTAGCCCTAAACTACACTACACTTCAAAATATCTTACGCATACAAGCCCTCAACCAAAGAGTAGCTCGGCCTGGAGTGGATTGGTTTTTTATATTTTTTGTTGAGTTATTTCAGAGCTTATATTATCTGTGTTTCCTAATAAGTGTGTTCGTTGTCTCCTATACTAGCATTACAGTTGTGATTGGTAATGTGCTCTGAAGAGTTTTATGAGACTGAATTATTCTGCTACTTACGATACGTTTTTTTTTTAATGTTTCTGAGAATAAGAACAGGGGAAACTCAAGAAATGGACAGAGAAAACTATTCAGCATCTCCCAGTGCTGGCAGACTGTTTGTAAACTAGACCGTGTCTGGATCGATTTCTAAATTACTACGCCGACTAATGCCCTAGTCTCTGTACACTACTCTGCGCCTTCAGAAAGAAACTACTGCTAAAACAAGATCGGCCTGAGACTATAATACTAATAAATTGAACAATCTTGTGCTCCAAATGCTGCTTTTCCTTCAAAGCTCAATGCCATGTTTGCAGGAAGAATTAAAAGTGCAGTTCCTTTGCTTCCCAGGTAGTCTGGAGACCTAAGTAATCTTCTTTAAAGGAGGAGGCGAGTGAACAGGAGAGGGAAAGCACAGACAGCTTTTTTTTTTTTTTAATACAAAGAAAAATGGGAACCATGTGGAGCAGGAAGGGTGATCATTAAAATAAATAAAAAGGTGTAGAAGGCTGGAGGTGAGATAGGATTTCAAAGGCTGGATTACACCAAGGGACAGAGGAAGACAGACAGAGAGAGGGAGGGAGGGAAGTGGACCAACCTTTATTCTGAGAAATAAAAATGCATGGTCTTTACACCTGCAAGATGTAATACATTCACTTCAGCTCTATGGGTAATCCAATTCAAAATACAGTCTTGTTCTATATGCATACATTCCCTAAGACTTAGATTCAAACAGAAATTGTTCCTGAATCAGCAGGGACAGGACAAATATTTTTGTATAAATAAAAACACCCCCCCAATTCAAAATCAGAGTTCCTCTGTGGTGGTTTCCTTTATTTATGTTATATCAGCCTATTATTTTTGACTGCAGGTTGACCCAATTCCATGTAGGGCTGTTCCACCGCCTTCAAAACATGAAACGTTTGCGAATGGACCACAAATAGGTTGTGGTTGACTTTGCTCCCCTCACAGTCCACACTGCAGATTCATCACCTGAATACCAAACTGGAGATGAGAAACATCCCTTTCTGTTAAAGGTAAATACAAGCACATACATGAGCAATTCTGGTTTCCTCTTGGGTGAACAGGTATTTGTTTTCCTGAATTACACAATCCTTTCTGTGATGCTACTAGTGTTGTGGTGAGAAAATGTACTGAGGCAATTCGCTTCAGAAATACACATAGCAAGTACTCAAAGTATATTTATAAATAGCAATATATGAATACTTTAATGAACCCAAAAGATGAATGTATAGGCACTCAACCGTATTATATATCAAGTTGTCGCCTCCTATATGTTATGTCATATAGTGTCACTGTGGTGCCTCCATGCCTTCAGGCTGCACTGCGGTGATGGTTCCACAAAAGTCTGTGAGAAAATGACTCAAAGCCTAGTTCTGGAAATCCACTAGACTGTGAGGACTGTCCTTTATTTAAGTCTACAGTGCAAACTGTTGTTCAGGGTGGGTTCATTGTAAAGTCTGTGGCACCAGTCTACACCTAGGTCAACTAAAAATAAATGTTCTTTAAAAAAACATATGAAACCCTAAAGTGCGGGAAACCAAATAAATAGACGTCTTCAGTGAGAAATGCAAAATATGTCTGATCTCTCCTCAAACCCTTCTTGCAAAGTATCGTTGATGTGCATACTTTGCTAGTTACCAATTAGACAGTTTTTCTAGTGTTAAGATGAATGGTCTTGTTTGGAAATTATGGGATGTGCTGGATTGTCTTGTCCTTTTCTCGTATTCTATTACAATCAATAAAAGAGGCTTCCAGAGGCTCATATATATTCAGCAAATGCGTTTGACTTTAATTCTATTGGCTTAGAAAATTATAGCATTCTCTTTATGTGGGCAAATCGGCAGGACTTGAGTTGAGGGGCGGTTTCTCAAGCTAGCTTATAAAGTTATATCAGTAGAGATGCAGCCTGTATACAGAGCTGTTGTTGAGCTGTTGAGGTGAATGGACCTGAAGGCCAGTAGTACTGCGCTGTAGGAAGGAAATTAGAAACTTCAAAGACAGCAGTTGACAGAAACAGCATATAGCCGATCGATACAGCCAGAATTTATATTTTCAAAGTTTTTTTCATTATGCTACCAAGCAATTCTTTGATTAATTAATGAAATAATCAATGTCCCTCGTTTACCTTTGCTGGAGAGACCTCTGCCTTCTGTCAATCTCAAGGCATCTACGTAACATCACTGTAAATGTACCTTGAGAACCAAGTGACTAGCTTTATTCCTTAGACAATGTGATCAGTTCAGTCCACAACATGAATCACCTGTACATAATGAAAACAAGTGAGAAAAACCCTCAGGGCTGGGGATATGGCATTCAGCTTTCACCATAAAATGTTACTAGTAGTTTTAATTGAGTTATTAACAGTGGCATTTCGATGAAGGCTTTGTAGCTTGAATGACAGTTTCTAAAGTATGCTTCATAAATGCAAAGATAAACTGAAGTATAAACATATTCTTTACCAAGAGTCATAGGTGTCTGAAACAGCCTGCCTGGCAAGTGGAGTTCTCTAAGTGAGCCTTGATGGGATTATTTGATCAATGAGCAACCCAAACAAATGTAATATTATAAACCTGTTTTTAACGATGGGTAAATATCATCTGTTTGCAATTATTACTAAGCATTTGTCTTCAAACAGGATGATTGAAAAACTTTAATGTCAAGTAAAACAGATATTTTGAATTACATTTAATTACATAAAGATGGAATACCAACTGTTTCAGATTAGAGTTACACTATTCTTGTTTGCAAACACAACAACCCATCGGATCTGGAGCAAATAATGAAAAAAAGAATTCCTGGACAGTAATATATATATATATATATATATATATATATAGAGAGAGAGAGAGAGAGAGAGAGAGAGAGAGCATTGACTAGATTTTAATAATGACAAAATCAATGTGACATACATTCACCCACCAACAGTTATTGTTACATTTTCATTTAAACCAGGGTTTAATGTAAATGTATTGAGGTATACATTCACTCTTATTTTAGTTTTCTCTCCTTATCCTTAACTTGCTTTGAGAGAACCTGAAAAGGCAAAAACAGGAGAAGAAATGCAAGAAGTGAGACCGAAACCAAGTCATATTGGCAACAGTCTAATGGTTAATGCAACATTATGTTTAAATAATTGCAGAACTGAAAAAATAAACATTCATGTCAATGCAAATAATGCAGAGAAGCTCTGTCTCTGGGATTATCCACAATCAAACAGTGTTTGCGGATATATCAATTTCATAAATGTGTACAGTCCTAATTAGGGTTGCCACCCGTTCCATAAATAACGCAATTGTTCCGTATTTTCATACCTGAGTAACAAAAGTAAAATCAATACAGTTGGGAACCACAATGAAACGATGTTTCCTTGGTAAACTTTTCCTGAGAGTAAGTCATTAAATTGCAAGCACGTAAGGTTAGCTCTCTACTCCCAAGTTTGCGCAGATTTTTCACAGACTCTTGGACGAAACTGTCCAAGTTCTGCGTCTGCATGAACGCAGCCGGAACAGACGTCACCAGGCGATGCAGCCACAGGCTACAAAGTGTGCACAATTTCCATGTGTTCCATGTAATTGTAAGTGCACATCTGGCAAGGAAATACATAATAATACATACATGTTTTACAGGTGTATTTCTCTCAAAGCACACATGAAATGTATATTGCAATCCAGTGTAAATATGATATTATACACAAAGAGCTTCTTGTCACCTTGATCTTTAACATGGCCTGCGGTGAATTCACCAGCACTGTTTTGAAAGGCACTGCTTCAAGCTGCAAGGAGTAACACCAAGTACACTTGGAAGAAGAAGTAATATGGACAGTCAGATAATTTAAAGAAGAGTGATATAGGAATTAAATCTGAGAAAACACAATGTTAAATTAATTCTTATTAATTCTTCTTATTATTTTTTGGCTGTTTTGCAAACTCCTCTAGTCTTTTCTTGCAATGCTTTTAAGGTACTTTTGAATGCTTGTCTCTCTGCCGCACGCCCCCTTCCCACATAGGCTATAGACAGAATTAACTTGAATGTAAACTATTCTGGTGATGCCACAGCAGGGGAGATTTCTCAAAGGCAAAAAAGAAAAAACACCTTTGACCTCATATTTCATGAAAATAAAGGTACATTTTGTCAGGATTGTGTTCTCCGAAGTCACCAGGTACAGCCATTTAAAGGCTTTATCCCTAAAATGTTCGCCCGGGGGTGGGCATGTCCCCGGACCCCCCTAGCTTGACTCCGCCTCCGCCCGCTGTTCCTTTTTTTTGTTTCTCAAAGGTTGCATCCCTAGTCCTAACACAGGGCTGAATCAACACAGCATTGTATAGCAGTGTTAATTTCGTCAACGAAAACTATGACTAAAAGTATTCGTCAACGACCTATTTTCTGTGACGATAACGAGACGAAATACTGGGAAGAAAACGATAACTAAAACAAATGCCTTCTAATTTTAGTTGACTGAAATGTGACGAAATGAAAATTAAACAAGACTAATGGACATGGACTAATGACAGTATTTTGCGAGGCTGCCGGTCACGGAGCCATTTCATGGTCCAATCATAGTCGTGCACGCCTTGTCTCGGCCATCGCATTCGTGTAACGCAGCTAATCGCAGTCTAAAATGAGTTTTCGTCGACTAATATTAACAAAAACTAATTGAAGATGAAATTACTAAAATGTGACTAAAACTGATAAGCATTTTAGTCAATAGCGTAAGACTAAAACTAAATCTAAAATAGCTGCCAAAATTAACACTGTTGTGTAGAAGGACAGAGACAGTTGTGGGGTAGCATTTGGTTTTGCAGACCATTAGTTTGGCAGCAGAAATTAAACCTCTCTGTTTAAACACAGTTTGCATTCTGAACTGCCTAGCCCTAAACTACACTACACTTCAAAATATCTTACGCATACAAGCCCTCAACCAAAGAGTAGCTCGGCCTGGAGTGGATTGGTTTTTGATATTTTTTGTTGAGTTATTTCAGAGCTTATATTATCTGTGTTTCCTAATAAGTGTGTTCGTTGTCTCCTATACTAGCATTACAGTTGTGATTGGTAATGTGCTCTGAAGAGTTTTATGAGACTGAATTATTCTGCTACTTACGATACGTTTTTTTTTTAATGTTTCTGAGAATAAGAACAGGGGAAACTCAAGAAATGGACAGAGAAAACTATTCAGCATCTCCCAGTGCTGGCAGACTGTTTGTAAACTAGACCGTGTCTGGATCGATTTCTAAATTACTACGCCGACTAATGCCCTAGTCTCTGTACACTACTCTGCGCCTTCAGAAAGAAACTACTGCTAAAACAAGATCGGCCTGAGACTATAATACTAATAAATTGAACAATCTTGTGCTCCAAATGCTGCTTTTCCTTCAAAGCTCAATGCCATGTTTGCAGGAAGAATTAAAAGTGCAGTTCCTTTGCTTCCCAGGTAGTCTGGAGACCTAAGTAATCTTCTTTAAAGGAGGAGGCGAGTGAACAGGAGAGGGAAAGCACAGACAGCTTTTTTTTTTTTTTAATACAAAGAAAAATGGGAACCATGTGGAGCAGGAAGGGTGATCATTAAAATAAATAAAAAGGTGTAGAAGGCTGGAGGTGAGATAGGATTTCAAAGGCTGGATTACACCAAGGGACAGAGGAAGACAGACAGAGAGAGGGAGGGAGGGAAGTGGACCAACCTTTATTCTGAGAAATAAAAATGCATGGTCTTTACACCTGCAAGATGTAATACATTCACTTCAGCTCTATGGGTAATCCAATTCAAAATACAGTCTTGTTCTATATGCATACATTCCCTAAGACTTAGATTCAAACAGAAATTGTTCCTGAATCAGCAGGGACAGGACAAATATTTTTGTATAAATAAAAACACCCCCCCAATTCAAAATCAGAGTTCCTCTGTGGTGGTTTCCTTTATTTATGTTATATCAGCCTATTATTTTTGACTGCAGGTTGACCCAATTCCATGTAGGGCTGTTCCACCGCCTTCAAAACATGAAACGTTTGCGAATGGACCACAAATAGGTTGTGGTTGACTTTGCTCCCCTCACAGTCCACACTGCAGATTCATCACCTGAATACCAAACTGGAGATGAGAAACATCCCTTTCTGTTAAAGGTAAATACAAGCACATACATGAGCAATTCTGGTTTCCTCTTGGGTGAACAGGTATTTGTTTTCCTGAATTACACAATCCTTTCTGTGATGCTACTAGTGTTGTGGTGAGAAAATGTACTGAGGCAATTCGCTTCAGAAATACACATAGCAAGTACTCAAAGTATATTTATAAATAGCAATATATGAATACTTTAATGAACCCAAAAGATGAATGTATAGGCACTCAACCGTATTATATATCAAGTTGTCGCCTCCTATATGTTATGTCATATAGCGTCACTGTGGTGCCTCCATGCCTTCAGGCTGCACTGCGGTGATGGTTCCACAAAAGTCTGTGAGAAAATGACTCAAAGCCTAGTTCTGGAAATCCACTAGACTGTGAGGACTGTCCTTTATTTAAGTCTACAGTGCAAACTGTTGTTCAGGGTGGGTTCATTGTAAAGTCTGTGGCACCAGTCTACACCTAGGTCAACTAAAAATAAATGTTCTTTAAAAAAACATATGAAACCCTAAAGTGCGGGAAACCAAATAAATAGACGTCTTCAGTGAGAAATGCAAAATATGTCTGATCTCTCCTCAAACCCTTCTTGCAAAGTATCGTTGATGTGCATACTTTGCTAGTTACCAATTAGACAGTTTTTCTAGTGTTAAGATGAATGGTCTTGTTTGGAAATTATGGGATGTGCTGGATTGTCTTGTCCTTTTCTCGTATTCTATTACAATCAATAAAAGAGGCTTCCAGAGGCTCATATATATTCAGCAAATGCGTTTGACTTTAATTCTATTGGCTTAGAAAATTATAGCATTCTCTTTATGTGGGCAAATCGGCAGGACTTGAGTTGAGGGGCGGTTTCTCAAGCTAGCTTATAAAGTTATATCAGTAGAGATGCAGCCTGTATACAGAGCTGTTGTTGAGCTGTTGAGGTGAATGGACCTGAAGGCCAGTAGTACTGCGCTGTAGGAAGGAAATTAGAAACTTCAAAGACAGCAGTTGACAGAAACAGCATATAGCCGATCGATACAGCCAGAATTTATATTTTCAAAGTTTTTTTCATTATGCTACCAAGCAATTCTTTGATTAATTAATGAAATAATCAATGTCCCTCGTTTACCTTTGCTGGAGAGACCTCTGCCTTCTGTCAATCTCAAGGCATCTACGTAACATCACTGTAAATGTACCTTGAGAACCAAGTGACTAGCTTTATTCCTTAGACAATGTGATCAGTTCAGTCCACAACATGAATCACCTGTACATAATGAAAACAAGTGAGAAAAACCCTCAGGGCTGGGGATATGGCATTCAGCTTTCACCATAAAATGTTACTAGTAGTTTTAATTGAGTTATTAACAGTGGCATTTCGATGAAGGCTTTGTAGCTTGAATGACAGTTTCTAAAGTATGCTTCATAAATGCAAAGATAAACTGAAGTATAAACATATTCTTTACCAAGACTCATAGGTGTCTGAAACAGCCTGCCTGGCAAGTGGAGTTCTCTAAGTGAGCCTTGATGGGATTATTTGATCAATGAGCAACCCAAACAAATGTAATATTATAAACCTGTTTTTAACGATGGGTAAATATCATCTGTTTGCAATTATTACTAAGCATTTGTCTTCAAACAGGATGATTGAAAAACTTTAATGTCAAGTAAAACAGATATTTTGAATTACATTTAATTACATAAAGATGGAATACCAACTGTTTCAGATTAGAGTTACACTATTCTTGTTTGCAAACACAACAACCCATCGGATCTGGAGCAAATAATGAAAAAAAGAATTCCTGGACAGTAATATATATATATATATATATATATATATATATATATATATATATATATATATATAGAGAGAGAGAGAGAGAGAGAGAGAGCATTGACTAGATTTTAATAATGACAAAATCAATGTGACATACATTCACCCACCAACAGTTATTGTTACATTTTCATTTAAACCAGGGTTTAATGTAAATGTATTGAGGTATACATTCACTCTTATTTTAGTTTTCTCTCCTTATCCTTAACTTGCTTTGAGAGAACCTGAAAAGGCAAAAACAGGAGAAGAAATGCAAGAAGTGAGACCGAAACCAAGTCATATTGGCAACAGTCTAATGGTTAATGCAACATTATGTTTAAATAATTGCAGAACTGAAAAAATAAACATTCATGTCAATGCAAATAATGCAGAGAAGCTCTGTCTCTGGGATTATCCACAATCAAACAGTGTTTGCGGATATATCAATTTCATAAATGTGTACAGTCCTAATTAGGGTTGCCACCCGTTCCATAAATAACGCAATTGTTCCGTATTTTCATACCTGAGTAACAAAAGTAAAATCAATACAGTTGGGAACCACAATGAAACGATGTTTCCTTGGTAAACTTTTCCTGAGAGTAAGTCATTAAATTGCAAGCACGTAAGGTTAGCTCTCTACTCCCAAGTTTGCGCAGATTTTTCACAGACTCTTGGACGAAACTGTCCAAGTTCTGCGTCTGCATGAACGCAGCCGGAACAGACGTCACCAGGCGATGCAGCCACAGGCTACAAAGTGTGCACAATTTCCATGTGTTCCATGTAATTGTAAGTGCACATCTGGCAAGGAAATACATAATAATACATACATGTTTTACAGGTGTATTTCTCTCAAAGCACACATGAAATGTATATTGCAATCCAGTGTAAATATGATATTATACACAAAGAGCTTCTTGTCACCTTGATCTTTAACATGGCCTGCGGTGAATTCACCAGCACTGTTTTGAAAGGCACTGCTTCAAGCTGCAAGGAGTAACACCAAGTACACTTGGAAGAAGAAGTAATATGGACAGTCAGATAATTTAAAGAAGAGTGATATAGGAATTAAATCTGAGAAAACACAATGTTAAATTAATTCTTATTAATTCTTCTTATTATTTTTTGGCTGTTTTGCAAACTCCTCTAGTCTTTTCTTGCAATGCTTTTAAGGTACTTTTGAATGCTTGTCTCTCTGCCGCACGCCCCCTTCCCACATAGGCTATAGACAGAATTAACTTGAATGTAAACTATTCTGGTGATGCCACAGCAGGGGAGATTTCTCAAAGGCAAAAAAGAAAAAACACCTTTGACCTCATATTTCATGAAAATAAAGGTACATTTTGTCAGGATTGTGTTCTCCGAAGTCACCAGGTACAGCCATTTAAAGGCTTTATCCCTAAAATGTTCGCCCGGGGGTGGGCATGTCCCCGGACCCCCCTAGCTTGACTCCGCCTCCGCCCGCTGTTCCTTTTTTTTGTTTCTCAAAGGTTGCATCCCTAGTCCTAACACAGGGCTGAATCAACACAGCATTGTATAGCAGTGTTAATTTCGTCAACGAAAACTATGACTAAAAGTATTCGTCAACGACCTATTTTCTGTGACGATAACGAGACGAAATACTGGGAAGAAAACGATAACTAAAACAAATGCCTTCTAATTTTAGTTGACTGAAATGTGACGAAATGAAAATTAAACAAGACTAATGGACATGGACTAATGACAGTATTTTGCGAGGCTGCCGGTCACGGAGCCATTTCATGGTCCAATCATAGTCGTGCACGCCTTGTCTCGGCCATCGCATTCGTGTAACGCAGCTAATCGCAGTCTAAAATGAGTTTTCGTCGACTAATATTAACAAAAACTAATTGAAGATGAAATTACTAAAATGTGACTAAAACTGATAAGCATTTTAGTCAATAGCGTAAGACTAAAACTAAATCTAAAATAGCTGCCAAAATTAACACTGTTGTGTAGAAGGACAGAGACAGTTGTGGGGTAGCATTTGGTTTTGCAGACCATTAGTTTGGCAGCAGAAATTAAACCTCTCTGTTTAAACACAGTTTGCATTCTGAACTGCCTAGCCCTAAACTACACTACACTTCAAAATATCTTACGCATACAAGCCCTCAACCAAAGAGTAGCTCGGCCTGGAGTGGATTGGTTTTTGATATTTTTTGTTGAGTTATTTCAGAGCTTATATTATCTGTGTTTCCTAATAAGTGTGTTCGTTGTCTCCTATACTAGCATTACAGTTGTGATTGGTAATGTGCTCTGAAGAGTTTTATGAGACTGAATTATTCTGCTACTTACGATACGTTTTTTTTTTAATGTTTCTGAGAATAAGAACAGGGGAAACTCAAGAAATGGACAGAGAAAACTATTCAGCATCTCCCAGTGCTGGCAGACTGTTTGTAAACTAGACCGTGTCTGGATCGATTTCTAAATTACTATGCCGACTAATGCCCTAGTCTCTGTACACTACTCTGCGCCTTCAGAAAGAAACTACTGCTAAAACAAGATCGGCCTGAGACTATAATACTAATAAATTGAACAATCTTGTGCTCCAAATGCTGCTTTTCCTTCAAAGCTCAATGCCATGTTTGCAGGAAGAATTAAAAGTGCAGTTCCTTTGCTTCCCAGGTAGTCTGGAGACCTAAGTAATCTTCTTTAAAGGAGGAGGCGAGTGAACAGGAGAGGGAAAGCACAGACAGCTTTTTTTTTTTTTAATACAAAGAAAAATGGGAACCATGTGGAGCAGGAAGGGTGATCATTAAAATAAATAAAAAGGTGTAGAAGGCTGGAGGTGAGATAGGATTTCAAAGGCTGGATTACACCAAGGGACAGAGGAAGACAGACAGAGAGAGGGAGGGAGGGAAGTGGACCAACCTTTATTCTGAGAAATAAAAATGCATGGTCTTTACACCTGCAAGATGTAATACATTCAGCTCTATGGGTAATCCAATTCAAAATACAGTCTTGTTCTATATGCATACATTCCCTAAGACTTAGATTCAAACAGAAATTGTTCCTGAATCAGCAGGGACAGGACAAATATTTTTGTATAAATAAAAACACCCCCCCAATTCAAAATCAGAGTTCCTCTGTGGTGGTTTCCTTTATTTTTGACTGCAGGTTGACCCAATTCCATGAAGGGCTGTTCCACCGCCTTCAAAACATGAAACGTTTGCGAATGGACCACAAATAGGTTGTGGTTGACTTTGCTCCCCTCACAGTCCACACTGCAGATTCATCACCTGAATACCAAACTGGAGATGAGAAACATCCCTTTCTGTTAGAGGCAAATACAAGCACATACATGAGCAATTCTGGTTTCCTCTTGGGTGAATGAACTCAATTGGTTTTGATGATCACACCAGTGCATGTCTGGTGTCAGAGTTCACAGGTTAGACTAGTTCTGTCCCGACTCTGATGTTTCCTCAGTCTAACATATTCCCAGTTTAACAAATGTTAGGGTTAGCTGTGCATTTCCAGTTTGCTGTTTTACAGACAAAGGGACAACAAGTCACTTTACCTGAGTCACCTTTGTTGAGTAATATAAGCACTGGGGTGTGTGGAAGCTGCCAAATATCAGCACAGATGAGAATATTGTATTAAGTATAAAGGAGCCATTCAAGTTGCAAATGTCATTGTGTCATTATTTGCAGCATGGCATATTCCGAAAAGAACAATTAATGTACCTTGTTCAAAATGCTTTAAAAAAAAGGCACAGAAATGTATTCTGAGATAGACAGCAGGAAACTACATAGATAAAGTAGGAGTAAATCCTAAAAGGCAGAAGGCTTTATTTTCACTGTAGAACCACCATTTAGAATAATGCCCGTCCAGTCTGAGGCTATACCCAAGTGTCAAGTCTTATTTAAAAATGGGTCCTGAGGGTAGAAGCGAACACAAACCATCTTTCTTTCTCAGATTTCAATGTACTTATTTTGTGATTCCAAATCATTCTTTCACTACCGTTTTAAATGAGTGTCCCACAGCTTTTGCTTAGCCATTATAGTGTATAATGCTAAAGTGTATAGGCGGCTAGCACTGCATATCCAAGAGTTTTGCTTAATTGGTTGCTTGTAAATTGAAACCAATGTTATTCCAGAAGTTAAAAACAACATTACACATGGAAAGAAATTAAACAAAATGCTACAGGTTTGTACAAATCAATTTCATGTGTAATTTGTAATTGATTACGAATTAATAGTCATACTCAAAACCTCAAAACCTTGGTGGTGTATACCAGTGTCAGAAGAGCCTTACTGTAACAATATAAGAGTGAATGACAGAATGGCAGGGAAAATCTCAACAAGAATTTGATTTGTCTAAAACACATCCAGCCACAACCAGAAGTAGACTAGAAACATCAATGCAATAAAATGAAAGAACACACAACTGGCATGACAGTTATCTGGCTGCTCAAAAGCTTAATAATACACTTGGCAGTGATGTGCCAGGGAATTTATATAAATCGATGGACAGTGACAAAATGTGTTTAACCTGTGTACACATACATCCTCCTCTTGTGGCGAATAAGAGAAGCTTCTGAAATATATTGACCCACAGGAAGTCAAAGAATTGATGCTTGGTATTTGCCATTAAGTCCAGCTTCAGTAGTAGGTCAGTGTGGATAATTATCTGCCATTTCCCAATTTAGGCTATGGGGCTACAAAATTGAGTTCAGAAGCAGTGGGGAAGCACTTAAGTAAGAAATCAAATAAATACTGTGCCAATACTACTGGCATATGCAGGTCCTATTATAAATCAACAACAACAAAAAAACTAAAAACACTGGTGTCCCAAAAATGCATTGCACAGCCCTGGGGGACTGTACATGGTTACAGAGGACAAATTTAGATTTAAGAACAAAATATACTATGTCAGAAGACAGTAAAACAGATTTGTGTCTGTACTGAAAATAGTATCCAAGCTGCCACCACATCCTGGATCCTAGTCTACTGCATTTTCTTAAAATCACAAGGGATATTGTCTGTGTTCGCTGAAAGGAAGACTAATCTACATTTGTCGGTTTAGTGTGTCTATTCTTGCTAATGAATTCTGAACTCTTTAGCTCCATCTTGTGGTCATGGCCTAGAGTGTGACAATGAAAGCCACCTAGGCTTAATAGCTACACAATACAGGGTGTACCCATTAGTTAGAGAAGTCATTTGTTACGTTGCATCCTCTCTGATAAGATGCCCACCTGCAATCTTCAACGTCTGTTTCTTCACAAGTACAGAATGTCTCTAGGGTTCTCAGTTGAGTTCATCTAATGTGGTGACTTGATTTTGAAAAGTTAGCTCAGATCTGACCACAATCTCATGTGGGCACCAGAACTGGACTCCTATTTTTTATCATTTTCCTTTCTGTTTCAGGCGCATAAAGGGAGTTCTATGCAGTCATCTGCGTTTCATGTGGATGGCTCTCATGGGCCTAACCGTGCTCTGTGTAACTATTCAGATACTGGGGGTGGCCCGACAATCCAGGTCAGTTGCTGTACTTTTCAGGTACTGCAGACTATCATATGCTTATGTATGCTGGGAGCCTGCATCCAGCAGCCATCGTACAACAAGTACTGTCATATATATCAATGCAATGTTTGTGTCTCCAGGCAATCAAATTCAAGAATAGCGTTCAGTTTAACATTCACACATTGTAATACCTGCCAGGTATATTTTTGGGAAAATCTTATTCAGCAGTGTACCATTTCATCATTCTTTTCAGCATGGGGGGGAAGTATGAACAGAGGGTCCTCTTTTTACCAGAGACAGGCAAACAGATTTAATATATACAGGTAGCTTGTTCTGCATATTTCGAAGGCTAATAAAATGTTTTGTATTTTTCAGAAATGACAAGGTTCTGAAGCAGTTTGCCAACAAGAAGTTTTTGAACATGAGGTTCAAGTTTGAATTCCAAAAGACGATGACAACCACACAGCAGGGGATCGAAGTGCCTCCTGACAAGTTTCCGTTTATAAAACACACCCAGCATCGGAGCAGGGAAACCACTCTGAACGAGGGACAAACCAAAAGAACTGAAAAACTCAGACATGGCAATAACACCACTAAGGAAGCGGAGAGCTTGATGGATTCACCTCCTCCTGTAACGCAAGATGATTCCCGACCTATCATATCGGTGCAGATTTTCAGTCCAACGCAACAGGCCATTCGTCCAATCAAAAAAAGCACGACAGCTATGACCCCGGAGAAGCCAAAAGAACTCAAAAAGGAAACAACTGCAGCTCGTGGTGAAGGCATCGTCAAGACAAGCCTTAGGTCAAGTTTAGGAAGTAATGGCATGAAGTATACAGGACCTCTAAAATCCACTGACCCCAATACCAGTGAGTTACCCTTTCAACCAGGATCATTGGTCAGACCACTTGAGCGGAAAGTGACCCTAAGACAGGTTGTTAGCCATTCAGCCAAGAAAAACAAGACGGTGTCTTCAAGGGTGCCAACAAAAACATTGTCCTCCATATCAGTGCAGGCCTCAGATGACCATTTCCCAGCATCTTTAGTCATAAATCCAAAGAAAGATAAAATGTTGCAAACAAAGGTCCTACACTCACAAGCATCTGTCTTTTCTGCAGCTACTTCTGTTCAACAAAACCTGCTTTCAAAAAACAGTTCCACAATGATAAAATCCACTGCTTTAAAACCAGACAGGGGAGTGGTATCCACTTGCCAGGCAAAGACACACATCGTGTTCCTCAAAACACACAAGACAGCCAGCAGTACCATCCTTAACATTTTGTACCGGTTTGGAGACAGCAGAAACCTCACATTCGCTCTCCCCCTGAGCAGACACAATCAGCTGTTTTACCCGCTGTATTTTGCGGCTCCCTTTGTTGAAGGATTCAGGTCAAAGACCGTGAAGGGATATGACATTATGTGCAACCACATGAGGTTCCTGGCATCGGAGGTGAGCTTTTACCTGGTCTGGTCATTTAAATCAGATGTATGAACAACCTTTAATTGACTGAGGGCTCTTTTCTTGATATGCACAATGGGATAACTATAACTCTACATTGTCTTTAGACTCATTCAGAAGCTCTGTGTTTCTAACCTGATGGCAACTGCTGTTTTTAAAACATACACAAGTGTATTATTTGATGTAAAAACACCTTTTCTCTTTTAAAGTGTAGCCCTAAACTGTGCAGCCATATTTAATAGTCTGAGAACAATTATATACTTAGTCAGAACCTCTACATCAATGTATGCATCAGCTGAAGTAATAAATAATAAAGGCTTCAATTGCCCCAATACACTTTCTAACACATTGTATAGTCAACATTTTAAGAAACTTCTTTTGGATGAATGTATATACCGTATGTGATTAATCTTTCAGTAAGAAAACCTTGGAGAGGAAAGAAGGGGAAAAAAACAGATCTGTCTCATGGTTAATGTTTTTCCAAAGGAGTGTAATTTAAAAAAGGCAGACACCAAATAACATTAACTTACCACAAATTGCAAGTCACAAATGTGTACCCAATTGCGTAGTAGAAATTGACTTCAAATTATAAAAATCTGGCTTGCGGGTATTTCAAAGTTTTGATTTGCTCCAGGTCAAAGGTAATTTTGGAACTTAGGTGAGATCTAAAAGAACAGACTGACTGTAATTTAAACATTTAACGGTTACATTTTACTGCTGACATTCCGAATCTTATCTCATGTTTAGTTTATTTATTTTTTAAAGGTATATCTTCTACTTTCTATAAACAGGAGCAGCTCAACACATGCACCATTAGCACTGTTACCATTATTCTGTTTGAATTCAGCAGACCAAAAAGTATTTTAAAAGCATAACTGTGTTCACAACATAGAAAGCATTAAAAAAAATATGTTCTTCTTTTCACAGGTGAAGAAGGTCATGCCTCAAGATTCCTTCTACTTCTCCATTCTTCGCAACCCAATCACCATGATGGAGTCCATTTTCTCATATTACAAGAGCATTCCTTCATTCAACAAGGTACAAAACCTGGACGAATTCCTTACGAGCCCATGGCAGCACTACAACGCCAGCTTGACCAACAACCATTATGCCAAAAACCTGTTGACGTTCGATTTTGGCTTCAATAACAATGGCAACGATAGCCAGAGATACACTAACATGACCATCGTCATGATAGAGCAGAAATTCCACCTGATCTTGATCTCCGAGTACTTTGATGAGTCCATGATCCTACTGAAGAATGCTCTCTGCTGGACACTGGATGATGTGGTCTCCTTCAAGCTCAACAGCAGGAGCAACAAGACCAGGAAGGAACTGTCCCCTCAGGCCATGGAAAAGATAAAGCAGTGGAACTCCCTGGACTGGAAGATCTACATGCATTTCAACGCCACCTTCTGGAGGAGAATCGACGAGACGATGGGACGGGATGAAATGAAGCAAGAAGTGGCACGCCTTCAGGAGAGGAGGAGGCAGCTGATGAAGACATGTTTGCAGGAAGGAGGGGCTGTGGACCCTTCACAGATCAAAGACACCTCCCTGAAGCCCTTTCAGTACGGTGCCTCAGTCATTCAGGGATACAACCTCAACCCCCACCTGGACCCAGTGACCAGAAAATGGTGTCAGAGCCTCATCACACCTGAGCTGCAGTACACAGTCGTATTATATGACAAACAGTTTCCAGATTTAGCAGCCAAGCTGACTGCCACTGAAAATCGGTCAAGTAGAGACCAGGCCAGGACCAACCACTCAAGGAACTGGGAATCCAAAAAGGCCTTGACTAGTCAGAGACGGAATAATCAGTACGGGCCAAGAAATCATGTCCGTGTTCTTTACCAGAAAGACTTGACCAACTGGACTACACCAAGCAGCTTACAAAATGTGCCTTGAGACACATTGAGATTTTTCACCTTAGGAACTGTGAATTGTCTTCCGTATCAGAGCCAGCAGCAACTTTCAAAATGCAGGACAGTGTCATGGTCTGAGCCTACCACTTACATAGTTAAAATGAAGTTGTACTGTTGCAGCCAGTGATTCCCAAGAAGGGAACGTCAACATATCTGTCAAGCAGCCTTTTCTCCTGTTCAGCATCCCTAGCATCAGATTCAAGGAATAACCGATGTTGGACGCGAGCCAAAGTGCATGAGAAATGCTGCCAGAGATGAAGACTGATGGAGGAGCACTGGAGTGAGAAATTAACAGTTGAAACTGCAGTGGATGGCTCTGCATTGTACAACTGAATACCGTGGGAATAGGTCAGCGGTGTCATGTCACCTGGGAAACAGGACTTCGTAACTCTCAAAGGGTGGCCTATGTATCTCGAACATATGTAATTCTTTCGCCAGTTGGGGGATATGAAATAAAGGAAACCAGTAAAGCATACTTTCTCCAGAGCACATCTGCACCTAGGAAGTAATGAAGGAATGCTATTTCTCAAAGGTTTTATTAGGAATACATTTATAATATAAATAAATTAAAAAAACAGGAAGCAGGACCAAATGTAATTGAAATTCTCTGCTGTTGAAGTGTATTCCCGAGGCACTTTCTGGATAAGAAAGAATATATATATAGTTTAAGTTACAGTATTTTATTTTAGCATTCTAAAATTACCATTTTTGTACTCTTGTAGTATGGAATTCTTATTTTATAAGCAGATGAAGACCAAGCTACAACATCTGCAGCATTTGATCCAGACATCGTCTTCTTTCCAAACTGCAAGTCCACAGCACAAACAGTAGAGTTTAAATATGAAATATGAAACTAAATTAAATTGGTAAAACTGAATTATAAGGGTTACTTACAAATCCTTACCATTCTTGGCCAGCATGACATTTGGCATGACAGACTCGCGTGCAGACGTGGCCTCTGAAAACAGTGTGGGCTCACAGACACCTCAGAAGCCACAGGGGCTGCTCCTGCGTGGAACGCCAAGGAAGCGCTGGCCAGCCGAATCCCAATGCCTTGACCAGTCGCACTCTGCTGGTGAAGCCACAGCATACTTGGCTGTAACTGAGTCCAGATTGAGTTCAGCAGTGTCTGGATTGTATGGTTTTCCATGTAATAACATAAGAACATAAAGTTTACAAACGAGACGAGGACATTCGCCCCATCGTGCTCGTTTGGAGTACATTAATAACTAAGGGATCCAAGGATCCTATCCAGTCTGATTTTAAATGTTCCCAAATGTATGATGTAGAAGGCTTTTACCATTTGAGACACCCAGGATTCCAAGATCAGGACTGTATACTGCAACTCCAAAAAGACCTGTATTCCATTATCATGTTTTTGTTTTAATGTTATTTAAAAATATGTTGATTGTTCACTGTTTTTGCCTAAAGTGTTTATAAATTGTTGGGGGAAACAAATCCTGTGTTCTTGATGTCCAGGAAGTGATCATACACCATGCGTATCTAAAACGATTTTAAATTGTGGTATGATGTGATTTTAGATATGTGACGTGTTTTTCCAACATAAGAGGAATGTACTAACATATGCACATAAGTACTACATATACACAACATTATGTTTACAAGATCACTGCAACAAACGAAATCACAATAAGTCATATTGTGGAATGATGGAAACTTACTTAACCTTTGAACCTAAAGCAAAAAAAATGCTATCGATCATGCAGATATTCTTGACGGTTATTAGTTTCCCAGCTGTGGCATTTGGAGCTCTGAACTGAATCTATAATTTCTCTCATTTCAGTGATCCTTTCAAACACAAATGTATGATTGCTACTGGTTTTACAAATCCTAAAACAAACCCTGCCATGTGCGGTTTGACTGCAAACATTTAGTCAATTTTCACAAAAGAGGCGCACAGAGAAGCTGGAGCAGTTGGAAGGTCAGCTGCACCTTTTTGAATTGTTATAAACATCTCTACAGAGTTCATTCACACAATCTGTTTGGATATAAAGTCTTACAGCTGTCATTCAAACAGCATTGATTTTAATTTATATCAATGTGACAAACAGGCTAATAATAATCTATATTAGATATAATCTATTAATCTATTTCCATTCAGGATGTGGTCTTTGAGGTTCATCAGATCATACATAGCTCAGGGGTTTGTTTCTGTTAATAGTGAATTACTTTTCACTATAGGAATGTAATCAGAAATCAGATTAAGTATATTCATGTGTTAATCCTGTGGTATATTAATTCATGTGGAATCACACCACCTTATTTTAAAGTTTGGCAATAGTTAGAATTAAATTCAGTTACATTTTTATAATCAGTTACACATTTTAGTAATTCACATTTTAGAAACCTGCTATCATTATATGGATTAGTGACCGTTATCAACCGTTATCAATAGGAATAGACTTAAAATAGTTGCAATATCTTTGGTAGAGTATGGCGTCCTCTACAGTCCACATTCGACCACACCACCCACTTATTGCAGAACAAGGGCGAGAGACCCCTTGAAAGTTTGACAAGTATTTTCTCTGTGTCCTTTGAATGAAACGAAACAGGCAGACGTGTTGTACATTTAGAAAAAAACTGTTTGTTCATTTTTAAATTATGTTGACATAAAAACATGAGCACAACAGTCAAGACTGCAATGAAATCACAAATGAATAGATTAGTCAGGCACTAGAACAAAGCTGTGGGTTCTTCATTATTGTGTTGACTGTTGTTTAAGGAAAGCTCCATTGTTTGGGTGCATGAATTTGAGTGTGTGTCCCCCCAAAACAATGAACCCCAAAACCACTGCTGCTGCCCCCTAGAGGAGACTGAGTGCGAGACTAATTAAGTCCTGCTCCAGCTACACACTAACTATGGAGAGTACTGTACTAAGAGGAACAAGATATGCCAAATCACAATGTATTGACAACTTCTGTAACTGAACTACTCATAACTCAATTCATAACCACAAATCGTTTGGTTTTACATATCAAATAGTTATGTTTTTGACATTGACAATGTCATGTATTAATAATGCTCTGGTGTACACTGGTGAAATTGACATCACAGCTAACAAAAAACTAAATTAAAATAAAAACCGGTGTACAGATTGTCGGTTGAAAGGTTTTATTACATACTAAAAAATATCTGAGAACATATTGAAAGCTCTACATGAATTATTACTGCTGGAATTGCAATTCCATATTATATTAATAATACGACGTTATAATAGAATTGCGCTGTAGCCTATAGCCGACATCGTCTGTTAGTATATGCCACTAGTATACAGGCCAGCGGGCGGGGCTGCAGCTCTGTACACCCGCCTGCGCATCACAGCCGTTATTCTCTTTAAAACAATTCAGACCAAAGTATTACATGTTCAGTATAGATCATGCTTTGGGGTGTCGTTTGGGAAATGCAATTTAGCTTTAGCTATATTTTTTTGTGCCATAAATACATATTGAGTTTAAATTAGTATATGTAATTATCAATTATGCTACTAAAATAAATGTATAATTATATCGTGTTATATGGCATTCGCATTGGAACTCGATTAGCCTTGCAAAGCGCCGCAGCAGCAGCGTCAGCCCAGCGCTCAAGTGTGCTAGGAGTCGAGGCCCGGCCTTCACTCACTTCACTAACAGCACAGTAACCCTCAGTGCGGGACTACAGCCGGATCAACTCAGCTCAGCTCTTTTCTCTGTGCACTGGCACTAACTTTAATCTGCAGCCGGGCATGATCCGAGGTAGCGCTGCCCTAGCGAGGCCGCAGCTTACAGAGCTCCGCACTGACTGCCAGTTCGCAGCCATTGACCCCTCGACTCCAGGGAGTACAAACAGTAGACATCAGCCCCCAACAAGAAAAAGGAGAAAACAAACACAACACCGCCTCACCTGTCTGAACAAGTGGGAGAGAAACTCTTGCAAAGACTTCAGATCCCGCACAGCCCTCCCCTCCCCTCCCCTCACGCCTCCGAATCGACAAAGCTTATGGATCCGGTAGGTGACGCGCAGGCGCAGTCTCCAGCTGCTAATTACATAATAGGTTCCGCCTGGTACACTCACAAAAATAAATGACTTATTATTTTTATTTTACTTATAACAATTAAACATTTACTTGCATATTACTGCAAATTTACTTGGATGCACTTGTTATATTGGGATTACTTAAACCAAGTAACTGGTACTTGAATGTTTTTATCAGCTATTAATTAAAATGACTTGTAGGGTGAATTGTTTTGTTTTTAAAGTAACTTATATTAAACAATAACAAGTATATTTGTTTACTGAACATAAGTAATAGATTTACTTATATTTTACATTACTAGCAATTGCTACCAAATATTGTACATTACTAAGAATTTGTACATTCGTTTTTTGTGTGCTAGTTTTGAGTAAGTTTATTTATTAATGATTAGTATTATAGCATTGTGATAGCATTGTACTTGTTCCTTGCAGAAATTCCTATTAAAACGTTTTTGTAACAAGCAGTGACAGACTTTGAAAGAGCGCACAAAAAACTTTGTAACTAAAATAAAACATGTACGACAAATTTAAATTGAGGAATTTGAATTACACAACCTAGCTGTAAAGCAAGTACTTGGTCTTTGAGATTGTTAGCGAAAGCAATGCCAAACATACTACACGTTGTGATGTGTATCGTCTAGATGCGTGTGCAGTAGGCCGATGTGCGTCTTTCGATACTCAGTGTCATTGTGATTCCTTTGTTTTCTTTCCCCAATGAAGATGATCTCACAGCAGTCCCAGAGCTGACTCTGTGCATCCCAAAATGACCTTAATTAGCTCTACAGAGTTTGGAGATTCACAGAGAGTTTTAAATAATCTGCTGTTAAATACCTCTTCAATTACTCACCTTGTACAATTCAGATCTGTTCTACACATGTGGGATGAGAAGACGGCTAACTCAGACTTTTGGTTTCCCCATCTTCTCGGGGGCATCCAACAGTCTGTCAGGTGTAACTGAGTTCACAAATCTCCTACTTAACTGCACTCCCTAGCAGTGCAGTTGCATTGTATTTAACATGTCCATATATTGAGGTCTAGTTATCCATTCGTGTTGCTACACTTTTTTCTTTTTTGTGTCATACATACTTCCTCCTTCCCTATTGCTTCACTTGCTGCCTGCTTGAAGACTAGTTGAAAAGGAACTGGGAGACATAGAGGTAAGGTTTGATGAATAGACAGTGCTCCGAAGCTCAGCATATTGTTTTGATTATTATTAGTAGTATAATTACAAAAAAGAAAGCTTCTTGATACTGAAGCACAGAGAAAAAATAATCTAAACCTTGCGTCTTCATAACGGACGCCGAAGTGAGGAGTACGGCATGGGAATTATTTTTCAAAAGGCCGTTACTTTCACATTGGAAGTTCTCAAAGATGTAGCCCAGCGACTCCTTTAACTGTCGACATGGCGTTGAGAAAGTGCAGTTTCCTGTTTTGCACCTGCTGGCTACAGATAAGCGAAGCACGCAGTCTTTAACAGGAAATCCACCCTTCAGCTGTAGTGTGGCCCAGCAGGAAAGCAGAGAACGTAACACACACACACACACACACACACACACACACACATGCTTACCACACACGAACATACAAAACAGCCAAAGTCCGATACACTGCAGCCGCTGTTGCGATACGAGGATGAGCTGCCGGTTCTGGAGAAAGCGGGTTCTGTGTGAGTGAGATGGGCGACTCGGTGGAAAGGAACACGGACGAACCCCTGGGGTCCCTGGAGAGTGACCAGCTCAGGGAGGCCATGGGGGTCCTGGAGTGCTCCTGTGAGGGCAGGGTGAAGTTCGATGACTCTGGGCTGTCCTTGCAGCTCCAAAGGGGCCTGGACTCGCTCCGCCTCGAGAACTCCCTGACTGATGTGACCCTGCACGTAGCAGACACCGAGTTCCCCTGCCACAGGGTCGTCCTAGCAGCGGCCAGCAACTACTTCAGGTAAGAGCAGTTCCAGGGCTGCCATTATAATGTTCATTTCTGGATTCCTTGTAAGAATGACCAGGGCCACACATTGAGGGGGTCTGCCCTCACTATGTGCGATATTATTGCTGTTATTTACATTTTTGGTTCTAAAGATAAACACATTGTGAAAACCAGGTGTTTTACAGCATTTGTATGTCAGTCACAAGTTTTTCGAACACCCCCAATACAGAATATCTCCACTAGGCTGCATCTAAAATATCTACAATAAATAACACTTTGTCAGGCATGGTTGATTAAGAAAGGAAAACATTTAGGATTAGACAACGGAGAGAAGCTGGGACCATGAAACGCTATATCTTTACTTAAGATTAGGGTTAAGTGAAGATAGGTGACAGCAATGATAGCTTTAATCTTGTCTGGAACATTGACTCATTGACGCACCCTATTTTTATAATTTGCTTAGTTTTTCACAAAGTTAAAAAAATAATTGTGAAGTACTTCCCCATCAAACTATATTTTCTCTGTAGTAAGAGGACTAATGGGCATACTGTTATTACACTAAAACAATATCAATTAGTGTGGAATCAGTTGATTTTGTGAAGCACAATTTACACATTTCAAGTTAACCTGTTGCAGGTAGATTGTAGGACGCTGGTGGAGATCTAATCCAAATCAGTTTGAAGTGCGGAATGGTTTGATTAGTCCAATCCATCTTATTGAGTGCTTAAGTAAATGTTTGTATACATATTTTCTTATGAATGTGAAAAGCATTACTTATCTTGTGACCCTGTAAATCATGACAGGATCTCAGGTTGCTCACCAGGACATGGCCCTTGAGAATCTAACAGTTTAAAAAGTATTACCACATTTGTTTTGCATTTTATGGTAATACTAGACCATACATTTGGAGTAGCTGTTTGCAGTAATTGTAGCCTAGAGCCACTGCACTGACATATATATCTCCTAGGCATGCTTTTACATTGACAAGCAAACTGATTTTATGTTCACGTGGGCATTGTACTATATAAATGTACTTATCACACATTTCCATATATTTTCAGTATGTTCACATAAAAAATAAGAATATTACTGCTTTTATCTTGCAACTGTAGCTAAAATGACCTATTTACCATATAATACACTTGTCTGGTATAATTAGGTTTCTGCACAATGCCTGTTTAGAGAAGTAATATGTAAAGAAAGTCGATAAATTACAATTGAGCAGTAAGACACTGGATTTTAGACACACACAAAACAGTCAATTTGACTACTTGCCCCACAGAACATGCCTTCATTACCATTAGTCAAAGTTCATTCACTTTGTATTTGATATACTGCTCATATAAAACAATTTGCCACATAGCACTTTCACAGATTGAAGACAAAACAAAGACACTTACAGTAAAGTCACTATGAGCAGAAAAGTCAATTTAACTAGAAACACAAATCTCCGGGCACTAAAGGCACAGCGCTTTGCTTCCCCTCCGAGTCATTTGTTTATGGTGAAAGCAGACACGGGGAAGGAGTGAGTTTTTCCTGGGATGAGAGTGGATCTGTAGGGACAGGTTTGGTCGAAGTCTGAGGACTCAGATCTCACGGTTCTGCATCCTGGTCCAGCTAAAGCGGGGACCGGTCAGCAGTCTGGACAGCTAGCAGGAGCTGTTCCTTCTAAATCATTGGGGCTAGGGCAGTCTTTTAGTATTGTTCACACCTGTTTGTGCCCTTTAAGGACAACCGTCACAGTTTCTAAAATGATTTATTTATATTTCTGCATGTGTGGGTAACTATTTCACAGCAATTATTATTATTACAATAAGTAGTAGAAGTACTAATAAGGTGTTAATGATAACGCCCCACTGAATGTAATTATTAACTGAAACAAATAATTTGAGATTTTTCTCCTGGTTTTCTAGGGCCATGTTCTGTAATGATCTGAAAGAGAAATATGAAGAGAGAATCCACATTAAAGGCGTGGAAGCAGAGACAATGAAGATCCTCCTGGATTACACCTACACCAGCAAGGTGCTCATTACGAAGCAAAATGTGCAGAAAATACTGGAAGCTGCCAGTCTATTCCAGGTGAGGATTAAGCTACAGATTAATAAACATGGAGGGAGGGGTGGTTAGGCATGAGTGTCTCTGAATCTAAGATCATTAGACATAGCCCAGGCTAGATCACAAACTAATTTACAAACACACAAAAACAAAACATTACATGTGAGGAATATAATTGTGTTTCGTTCAGCTTACTCTCTCAAGAAGTATAACATTTCCAAGAATAAATTACAATTTAAAAAACAGTTAAATTTATATATATTTAACTTCATGGCCTAAGAGGCAAACACAACACATTCTTGCTGTACTTTGCTTGGAGTCAAAAAACTCTAATGGCACAATATCGAGATACTTCTGAAATTGGTTTTGTGTCTAGCAGTATCCAATTTTCCACATCAGAGAGTTGGTACTCCCCTACAAGCAATATTTCAGACAATATTACAGCTCAAGTCTTCCAGGACTTCTTGGAGTCTTCCTAAAATGAATATCTTACCTCCTGACTGAAAACCTCCGGATACAAGTTTATGGTCCCTTATTTACATCCAATGGTGTAAATATAAAAGCTATAATTTGTAAAACAATGTACACATTGTTGGAGTTAGTTGATCAGTCACTCAGTGACAGTGGCAATGATTTTGAGGTAACACTTTACAAAAAGTTACAGTGTATTTACATAGTAGGTACTAAGCACAATGTAATTATGCATTATTACAATGTACTTAATGTGTAAAAATGATTAACAGTAATTGTCTGATAAGGAAGCCCATCAGGAGGCTACCTTAGGAGCATGGCGGACTTTTTACATATTGAGTACATTGTAGTAATGCATAGTTACACTGTACTTATGAATAACTACATACACCGATCAGCCATAACATTATGAGCACTGACAGGTGAAGTGACTAACACTGATAATCTCGTTATCATGGCACCTGTCAGTGGGTGGGATATATTAGGCAGCAAGTGAACATTTTGTCCTCAAAGTTGATGTGTTAGAAGCAGGAATAATGGGCAAGCGTAAGGATCTGAGCGACTTTGACAAGGGCCAAATTGTGATGGCTAGACGACTGGGTCAGAGCATCTCCAAAACTGCAGCCCTTGTGGGGTGTTCCCAGTCTGCAGTGGTCAGTACCTATCAAAAGTGGTCCAAGGAAGGAAAAGCAGTGAACCGGCAACAGGGTCATGGGCGGCCAAGGCTCATTGATGCACGTGGGGAGTGAAGGCTGGCCCGAGCTCAAATTGCTGAAAAAGTAAATGCTGGTTCTGATAGAAAGGTGTCAGAACACACAGTGCATCACAGTTTGTTGCGTATGGGGCTGCGTAGCCGCAGACCAGTCAGGGTGCCCATGCTGACCCCTGTCCACTGCCGAAAGCGCCTACAATGGGCACGTGAGCATCAGAACTGGACCACGGAGCAATGGAAGAAGGTGGCCTGGTCTGATGAATCACCAGTTCAAGGTGTTGACTTGGCCTCTAAATTCCCTCTTTCAATGTTAATTACAATTCTGTGCAATAGTCAAAAAATACATGTTTAATGGACAGGTGACTGAATTCAATATAGAAATGCATGCAAGATGAAAAGCTAAACAAATATACAATTCATGTTAAATTAAACCAAGGGATTCCACACGTATTATACACGTAAGAAACGGTCCATGAGTGTAAGATGCATAGTGTGCAGCTCCGATCTGTCAATCGCCTCCAGTGGAATTAATGACTGTAGGAGATGCATGGACGTAAGTATATAGTCATGTTTATTACATGTACCATATGAACAGTTTCAAAAAGTTTAACTCGGTTACTGTATATCATAAGTCAGTATACAAAAACAATGTTAACATCTTCCTGCTATGTACATGTATGTATTTGTGTACATGTATGTGTAAGGGTGACAGTGAAGCAGTGGAGCAGTGGTTAGTGGTGCTGCCCCACAGTTTCTGGGCCACGGGTCAGATTCCTTGCCTGTCTGTCTGTGGAGTTAGCTCTTCCCTTGGACGCACAAGTTGTCAACAGATGCTCCGATCCCTAATGATTTTGGCGTAAGATTATTAAGGCTAATACATTGCTAAATGTCTCTATACATCAGACACTACAGGCCTTTGTGAAGGCGTATGAAAACACTTGTAGCCAGGAGCTGGTGAAAAGCAGAAAGAGGTTTTGACTATATCACAGCTTTGGCTTCTAACTGAACTGTGGTAATGTAGGTGTTTCTGCATAAAACCAGCCCCTTCCGCAGTGTTCACACAAATAAATTAGCGACAGGTTTCACTTTTACAGTAGTCAGTTTTCTCACTCTTACTGTAAATATGTCAAAGATTTCCCACACAATCAAAACGAAACTTTTTTTGTGAATTAAAGGCTTAAATAAAGGTTTAAAACAGAAAAATATCTTTAAGACGCATCTTTACGATTTCTAATGATTTTCATCTGGGAGTAAAGTGCACCTTGCAAAAATCAGTAAACTCACTAATTTCACTCATTTTTTTTATACTGAATATTAGCTTCCTAGATACACTCAAGTTATTGTAATAATGTTAGGATTTAGTTTATGTTGTTAGTAGTTGGTTCCAGTTTCCTATCATTTCATAACCAAAGTTTGTAGAAATAAAACACATGCCCCCAGGCCTTGTAATATGGAGCAAATCATGGTTCAATATCACTTGTTAATAGAAACTTGTCATTCAGTAGTATTTGTGTCAACAAGCCACCTTTAGATTTCAACGTGTTTATTTCACTTAAAAAAAAAACTAAAAAAAAAAAAAACTATAACAGAGGTGTGCAAAATCATTTGAACCTTTTATTTATACCAACCAGCTGAAAACCTTTAGGGAAGTGAAAACCAATCTGACTGCTGTTTTCATTTTTGTTTCCATTTCTATGTGTCTATTTAAGCAGCCCCAGGGGGCAAAAAGGTGCTTGTTTATTCCTGTGGTGAGTCACAAGAGATACATTGAAAGTCGCAGAGATAAATTTAGAGGTTGGTGTGTTACTGGAACGCTGTACTTGTCAAGCAGGGCAACCTGACATCTTGATTATACTAGTCTTAGATCGGAGATAAGCATGAGTTAGCAAGCTTGGCTGTTTGCAGTATTTCCAAGAGCCATTGCTAAACAGTTAGCATATTCTTTTTTTTTAATGGATAACTATTGCAGTTTGGAAAACGATTGATCTATATGTCCTCATTTTGGGGGGATAAAGTACCTGTGATTGTTCTGTTCAATTCCCTCACATTCCCATCAACATCAACATCAGCATCATATTTCAAATTAACAAAATTATCCAAGACTGTTTGTGGTCACCAGAAACAAGCGTCCTTTCAAACCTCCTTCACTATTATATTAAAGCCCAGCTTCCTTTCTTCTCGCCACAGTTCCTGCGGATGGTGGATGCCTGCGCAAACTTCCTCACCGAGGCTCTCCTCCCGGACAATTGCGTGGGCGTCCTGCGCCTCGCCGACACGCACTCCTTGGGCGTGCTGAAGACCCGGGTCCAGAACTACATCATCCAGAAGTTCCCCCAGGTGGTGGCCTATGAGGAGTTCCTGGAGCTGCCCGAGGACGTCTTCTGTAGCATCCTGCAGAGGGACGACCTGTGCGTGACGGAGGAGGAGCAGGTGTTTGAGACGGTGATGAACTGGGTACGGGCGCAGGAGGCCGAGCGGCTGCCCCTGCTGCCTGACATCCTCAGACACGTGCGCCTGCCCCTGGTGGACCCCTGGTACTTCGTAGAGCGAGTAGAAGGAGATGAGTTGATCCGCAAATGCCCCGAGGCTTTCCCTCTTCTGCAGGAAGCACGGATGTATCACCTTTCTGGAAATGAGGTGGGCTAATTTCTTCCAGGAAAGGAGACTTTGATCTCATTAGGTAAATGTATCCATAAAGTTACAAGTATGGATACAAAACAATGTATGTAAACAGATAGTTTCAAAGCATGTTTTACCACCTTGTTATAAAAGCCAAAGACATTGTTTATTTAATTAATTTACTTCCCCAAAACTGGTTTCCCAAACCTCTGTGTGTAGTGGTGGACCAGTGTTCTGATTTGGTCTAACCCCTTGGTGACCGGACATTTGGAAGTCTTAGAGTTTAGTTATATTATTACAGTGGCCCTCCACTTAATTCGTACTCTTCGTTTTGTAACAAAAATATGATTTACAAGAAGTGTGAAATCTTTTTTCCCCAATAAATCTATTACATTTTGAAACTGACACGACTGCACAGAGCAACATCTTTGAGCATTTTGAACAAACGAATGATAATTGCTCGCTTGCACTCCTTCTGTTAAATAATCTTTTTGTCATCATTCCGTTGCAGTGAGAGAATGACTATTTTAAAGGTGAGCTATCCACTCTGATGCACTGAATGGCCAGTTCTCTTTGTGGAGTCGTCTCACTGGTCTTAATCATAGGATACTGAGTAGTAACTTTTCTTCTTTCCAAATACTGCAACTACAGTAATGTGTGTCATATGAGAGTGCGGTCAGCGTGTCTGAGGCCCTAGTCAGATTCATTTAGCACTGCAAGTTACGAAGATGCCGCAGACAATCCAGTACAATTTACAGCTTTGTTAAATGACTATTTGATTCTTTGCACGCACTGCTCATTTGAGGAACTCACTCTGTGTGGCGATTCCAGGTCATTTCCGAGCGCACAAAGCCAAGGGTGCAGGAGTTTCAGTCGGAGGTGTTCATGATCATCGGCGGCTGCACAAAGGATGAGAAATTTGTGTCCGAGGTGACTTGCCTCGACCCCTTGCGCCGAAGTCGGCTGGAGGTGGCCAAGCTCCCCATCACGGAGATGGAGGCCGAATCAGAGAACAAGAAGTGGGTGGAGTTTGCCTGCATCACCTTCAGGAATGAAGTGTACATATCAGGTAAGTGCGCCCCAAAATTAAACCACCAGCGCCCCACAGTCACAGTAATTGTGTTCATAGAATCAACTCTCAATCTAAAAATGAAAGATTGTGGTCAATTATTTCCCACAATCAGTTTTAAAAGTTATATTATGTAACAGAGACAGTCAAATATATTTAATGTGGATTCATTTTTTATATACATTCTTCTCTTGGTATATAGCTGTGCAGACATACACAAATATACACCAAATCACACATTTTTATAATTGGTTTTGACTTACAGAAAATACAACCTCATCTTTTTTTCATGTAAATGTGAGTTTAAATATGAGGATGTGGTTTGGCAGGACTTTTCTTTCTCTGTTTTCTTTTTATTTAGTGTGTGAATTGAAACCCTTTGTTCCTGACTGTAGCTTCCTGTGAGAAAACACTATATCTTATCTGTGAAATGAGTGTCTGAAGAGTTGCTACAATAAAATACAAAAAATGGGGTGGGGGAATTAACATATGTATAAAACTACATCAGTTGCCATATGAGCCTAATATAATTACAATTATAGTAACAACAAAATATCTTTAAGAGGATGTAGCTGTCTTTTATGCAGAGTATTTTACAGCATCTCAAACATGAGATGAAATAGGTTTCATTTTGTATTTCATACTGAGAAATGAGTATAGGGGAATCGAATTCAAATAATTTGCTCAGACTAATCCACAGTATGACAGAGACAGAGAGCAATCTGAAACTGGGAACTCTCTCTTATATCGCCAATTTCATTAAGCAATGAATTGATGATCTTCCTCTTCATTTCTTGGTGTATTCCATGGTTTCACTCAACGCACTCTGTAATTGTTATCCACTTTTATTAAAATCCATAAGAGAGTTAGGATGCAGATTCATATCTGACATTTCTTCTGTGAAGCCCTGTTTTGTGGTTTGGGACAGAGTTGTCTATTCAGCTGCCGCATGGCGGGGATTTCTGTGTTTGAATTAAGCTGTTGTTTTCGGTGTAGGTTCCTTCTTTCACTCTTTAGTTCCTTTGTGACTGAATGTGTCATTGGTGCAGGTGGGAAAGAGACGCAGCATGAAGCATGGAAGTACAATGCCTCCCTCAACAAGTGGATCCAAATCGAGTATCTCAACACCAGCCGTTGGCGGCACAAGATGGCAGTCCTTGGAGGGAAAGTGTATGTCATCGGTGGCTTTGACGGCGTTCAGAGACTGAACAGTGTGGAAACATATGATCCCTTTCACAACTGCTGGACGGAGGTGACGCTTTCTCTGTTAACTAATTGTGAAGGATGTCCCCAAACATTCAACTTAAAATAGCCTACATCACTCAAACACACCCAAACAAGCACCTGTTTTAAACTTCTTTTTCTTAAAGTGGTGGTCTTCACTTCTTTACAAAAAAGCCTACATGATGTTGCAAAAATGGTGACACAAAAGGTATCACTTACACAAAACATCGCAATGACAACAAAGGCGGACTTGAACAGTTCCAGCAGCAAGGCAGGGATGAGAATTCCTCCGTCACATCATATAGTTTAACACTTACTCATCTCAGGCGACCTCAGCCAAACTGGTGGATGTTGCTTTACAAACAAAGATGTGAAAAAGTCATGGAAAAGCAGCAGCATCAATGCAGTGATTCGACTCTACTGGTTCTGTGAAAGCACTGATTTGTGTGCTGCAGTCTGCAGGACAAACACATTCCTGGTTTATTTTCAAAAGGAAGGAGAGTGATTGATTCTCCTACATTGAGACCCCCACCATGTAAAGCAGGGGTGCCCAACCCTGGTCCTGG